>NW_013666734.1:116051-120539 GCF_000517525.1 Limulus polyphemus | reverse complement strand
CTACATATATTTTGTATTGTACAGATTTAAACTTGGTGAGACAGATGTTGAGTGTTGTCTACATATATTTTGTATTGTACAGATTTAAACTTGGTGAGACAGATGTTGAGTGTTGTCTACATATATTTTGTATTGTACAGATTTAAACTTGGTGAGACAGATGTTGAGCGATTTCTGTTCATGGTATCAGAAGCATTAGACAGTCTTGAGCCCAGTGAGGATACTATGGCAACACCCTCTGTTGTGACACAGGGGGTATTCTTAAATATAAATTCTGTTTTTTGTGGTAAAATACAGGATGGTCTTAATAGGAGAAACATTTAGGAAGATATTGTTACACGTAAGCTTAGATAAACAGATATCAATAGCTCCATCTGAATGTTTATTGGTAAGGGAGGATATAACGTTGAAAGTAGCCAATAAGTGATTGTCAGAATTGGAATTTAACTTAATTTACCTGCAATATGAAAGGAATCCTGAATAGTCAAGTGATTTGTCGTGATTGATTGTAAATACGAGATTTCTAGCACGTTTGTAGCTGGTAGTGCCCACGAGAGAGATGTACGACCTGCTTGTAAACTTTAGAGAGGTCGTACAAAATACTATGGCGGCATATGTCGGGCACAAAGAATAAAAAACGTTTTCTAATACTAATATTTGTTTTTTAATTCATTTACTAATTTTTGGATTTTGTTTCTTCAATCTGGATAATAAGAGATAACTGATAGTTAGTAAGTGTTTTAAATTTAGTGGAATGATCACAAATAGCCTGAATTTTGTTAAGAATTGCGCATTACCTTTGAGTGGCGTGTGACAAGAGTATATTTATTTAGAGACAGATCCTTTAAGGCTAAGATTTCTTTGTGTTTTAGATGATTGGAATGTTTTCTAATATTAGAGATCCAAAAAGGTGAAGAAGGCAAGATTCTTTACTTTGATAGTGTAATATCCATAGGATTGATCCAGTTTATCTTTGGATTGAATGGGAAGGTCTTTGAGGTTGCAGGGTAACAATTCTAAAGGGAAAATAAAATTTACGTATTTAGTTTTTGTTAAGGAAGTGAATAAATTAAAGCCTTTAGCCAGAGCAGAATTTACAACAGTTACTTAGCGTGAGTTTGCTCAGGTTAGCAATTAATTTACCTGGGTCAGAAATTAGAACATGTATAAAGGTTAACAAACAGTTTTACTTCCGCTTACCTGGGTCAAAAGCGGAAGTAAAACTGTTTGTTAACCTTTATACATGTTCTAATCGACGCACAAACCAAACACTCTAACGAACCTTTACTTTTTACACTGTAAATTTTCGTTATACTAATATATGATTGTGATTAACTAAAGTAAATATTTATGCGTACATTATGTAATCAATGAAGGTTTTGTAAAAAGCCTTTTTATTTATATAACTGGTTACTGCTTTGTTTGTTTGTTCGTTTCAGAATTTTCGCGCCAAGCTACACAAGGGCTATTAGATGCCTTAATTATGAACTGCCATATTACAATGGGAAAGACTTATAAGTCAACAGCATCCACCACTAGCTCTCGCCTAACCGAATAATTGGTTTTAACCGTCATTTTTATAGTACACCTAAGATCCCAAAGCGTTGAGCGTTTTTTGCGGCATCGGGTCGCGAATCATGTAACCTCAGATTCACGGCTTGGACGTTAACTACTAATTTACGTTTATTGATTATTATTTGATATGTCGAATCTCATTACTTTTAATTTTATTATTTTTTGTTATCACACTTTTTTTCTATAGCGACTGTTCAGCATTGTTAGCTTAATATATGTATTTGGGAAGAACCCTAAATATCCTAATTTGACCGAAGCCTTGCGATATATTATAGTGATTACAGCTGATTAAATTACTTTGTGGCCCCCCAGTGGCACAGCGGTATGTCTGCGGACTTAAAACGCTAGAATCCGGGTTTCGATACCCGTGATGGGCAGAGCACAGATAGCCCATTGTGTAGCTTTGTGCTTAATTACAACTAAACTAAACTATTACTTTGTGAGCCAATCAAAATTAAGATCATTCATGAAATGAATTCGTGGCGTCTTCATAAGATAATTATTGGTAAAAATCAGTTAGATTAACAACTACTAATATATATAAAAGCCAGTGCGTTTTGGTAACACTACATTCCAACAATGGCTTTGATGTCATGTTGCTCAACAACAATAGTATAACCCAGTATTGTTGTTAGTCTATGTACTGAAAGTATAAAATGAAATGTATAGACAACAAAACTGGAAAAACATTTGTTGATTTCTTAATTTAGAGTCTCCGTTAATTAAAGACGTTTGTGTTTTATTTAAAACGTTGGCGATATAGCAGAAAATAGCTTAATTCAGAAATGATTTAAGTTTAAAATGGAATCGATATTTTTACTTTCAGGATAAAGTTTATGCACTTGCCACTAGGCTAGGTGATTCCACACTTCGTCTTTACTTGAGGCTTATTATATCAGTACTCACTACACTTATAAGGTTTCACGGCACCATCACTGAATTCGTAATGAGCAGACAGTAATCGAACTATTCTATTTGGATAAATGCATTTTGCGTGACACACTGGTTTTTATATAGGTTAGATGTATGTGATGTTATATACGTGTATTTATTATTATTAGGTGTTATACGGTCGTTTATATATATATGACGTTATATATTCAACGTTAATACAATTGTTATACTGTTGTGTATGCATCTATTGACTGAAAAATAAAATATCGATCGAAAAACACAATAAAGAAGTTTTACAGTAGTTTCACGTAATAGTATAATGTTAACTAACTGAACATAATGAAAAGAGGCGTTTCACATGCTCGTGTCTTGGTTTGAACGACGTCATCCAGGTAAATGAGTTTATTACCAGCAAAATACTATAATCTCCATCAACAAATAGGTTTAATAACGTCCTTGAGTCCGCCTGGATTGATCGACACAAATAAACTTTGAATACTTTCTAACTTATATACAGACATTAAATAAAGGTTTTTATAACTCTGTAAACGACCTTTAGAGCTAATTACTAACGGTAAGTGGAGGTATTTATTTAAAAAGGACGGTAAGGGTTATCTCTCAAGGCAGATTTGTATGTGAGCAAATGCTTTTCATTGGCATTGATACGGGCTTTAGTTTGATTATGCTTGTTATTGGTTATTACTACAGTTAATTATTATAATACGGCTTAGATTAATGCAGTGTCTACTCGTTTTATGCGTGTACATAGATGAGCCGAGTTGTTTGGCTTCAGAATAATAACGATATCAATTAAATTTGGTCTTCAACAAAACGAAAACGTGACGCTGTTTTGGATTATAAACTGTTGTTTTTTACTGCGCTAATATGCCTTTCAGAAATAAACACTGATGTTGAAAATGTATAAGACGTTTCGTACAATTCTTTACTGGCTGAAAACTGGTAATATGTATTTTATCAAGAGGTTAGAAAACAAAAACAAATTGATTTTCATTTTTCAGTTGTGTTGCCAAGAGTATATGTTAGAGCCTACAAATAGATAAAAATTTCTGATGTTAAGACCTGCAAATACATTGAAATTCCTATCGGATGTTGTATGTTTATATTTGTTAGGTGTTATACAGTCGTTTATATACATATATATATGACGTTATCTTTCTAACGTTATAATAGGTGTTATACGGTTGTGTATACATTTATACAATGAAAAATAGAATTCTATCGAAAAACACAATAAAGATGTTTTACATCAAGAGCTCGTAACAGTCTAGTGTTAACTAAAGGCGTTTTACTTGGTTTAAACAACGTCACCCAGGAATATGAGTTTATTACCACAAGATACTATAATTTTCATCAACAGATAGACTTAATAAGATCCTCGCGTCCACCTGGATTGATTGGCAAAAATAAACTCCTCATACTTTCTAAATCATACACATACATTAAATATAGGTTTTTGTGATTAAGTAATCGACCCTTACAGCTCATTACTCACCGCCTGCAAATACACAGAAACTCCCGAGGTTTGTGTTAAAACCTGCAAATAGATATAAGCTCCTGAGGTTTGTATTTTCAGAGTGAGTCTTCACTTTACATTCGTAGAGTCAAAAGATAAGAACATAAATTTTGTAAGGGCCTATGACACTTGACTTGTTTGAAGAAAACTTTGAATATGTATATGTCTGTTTATGGTAATATTTACAGCGTATGCTGAACTTGTTGGACAAGATGTTAGCCGAGGTCGTAAATGGATTCCAGTTACCTGCTAAAGACTCCTGTCATAGAACTTTTAACCCTAGAACCGTTTATACTGATTACTGATTAACAGTTTTGTGCAAGCATGTTCTGCTGCTGTATATAGGCTTAGTGTCACAAATAACATAACTATAAACCTCCTGGCTATGTCCAGTTGTTTAAATAAGACTTTCAAAGTGCTTTACAATCAATTAACAATTTGTGTTGGCAAATATACAAATAGATAAAAATTTCTGATGTTAAGAC
>NW_013666734.1:113143-115051 GCF_000517525.1 Limulus polyphemus | reverse complement strand
CAACAATATATGTATGTACGTAAATGCTTAAATGTAGCTTTGTATTGTTACGTAATCTGAATTTTCTAGAAAGCCTCCACACACCTATAAATACAACCAACGAGCCGCGCCAAAAAAGAACATATATTATTAGTTCGCTATAGTCAGTGTGCTATAAACTTTGGAAGTTATAACTGTGATTGTTATAGCACTTATCAATCGGAAAACTTCAGATATTTGACCAGGAGCATTTACAGAGTTCGAACATTACAATTCATTTAACTTCAGTGAATTCTCATCGGACATTAGTATTTTTACGAAAACATTACATAACGTCACGGTGGAAAACTCGGCGTGTGTGACTGGTAAATAACGAAAGACAAAGCTAGCTAGCTCCCTGTTAAGTGAATTATACCTACGTCAACTCGTAATTAACTCGCTCATTGTGAACCCTCGATAAGATATCGAAAATGTTCCAGACGAGAAAGAATACTTTATATTGCTTGTAAGTTTCTGAAACTTTTGTTTATAAATCATTGTGTATAATAACTATTTTTAATAACTGTTATTGTAAATTGTAGTGTTGTTTGTATGTTAAAACATATTTGTGTTAAAAAGAAAACTGTGTGTATCAATCTTGTCGGCAAATATCATAAACTGACTATATATCGGCTTTTACTTAACTGCTAAATCCAAAATACAATTTAACTACTAAATTTAAATTTATCAGTTAACTCAGTTTCAGACCATTCGAAATTCTAATATGTAACATAGTTAAATGAATTACAAGATAAAATTTACAGACACATGATAAAATACGAATTACTGAGCTAGAAAGGAACGTTAAGTTACAGCAATCAGTTTGGAAACGGACACGTTCATCGTCCGTAGAAAAGGTTTTTAATTGGTAAGAAGATACAGAACAGAGAAATGTTTTATCGGTATAGCTTAAAGCTGGTCTTACTTGTAACTCGATTCAATTCTGCCTTAGTTAAAGATATGCGTTTTCTATACTATAGAATTTTAAATGATCAGTATATACTTACAATTGCTAAATATATACTGATGTTGTAACTGTATTTCAAAGCTCACGTTATTTGTTAGCCTATAAAATACAGTTTTTAATTTCTTAGCTAATGAAAACACCAAAATGATTTGATCTAAGAGAACCTTATCTTAGTCACAGTGTCTTACTGACTGATTCGAATGTTTCCAATTAAATATTAAACTCTAACAGCCTTATTATTGTACCTCGAATTCGCTATTGAAGCTCAATCAGTTTGACTATTGTATTCATAACTCACCGTTAAAATGTGTGTATACCAGTCTGATTTTCGTATCTAAAACTCACTGTTAAAATGTGTGTATGCCAGCCTGATTTTCGTATCTAAAACTCACTGTTAAAATGTATGTATGCCAGTCTGATTTTCGTATCTAAAACTCACTGTTAAAATGTGTGTATGCTAGTCTGATTTTCGTATCTAAAACTCACTGTTAAAGTGCCTGTGTACCATTCTGATTATTGTGATAAGAACTCAATGTAAAAGTATCTCTACCAGTCTGATCGTCCTATATATAACACTCACTGTTAAAGTGCCTCTGTACCATTCTGATTATTGTGATAACTCAATGTAAAAGTGTCTCTACCAGTCTGATCGTCCTATATATAACACTCACTGTTAAAGTGCCTCTGTACCATCCTGATTATTGTGATAACAACTCAATGTAAAAGTGTCTCTACCAGTCTGATCGTCCTATATATAACACTCACCGTTAAAGTGCCTCTGTACCATTCTGATTATTGTGATAAGAACTCAATGTAAAAGTGCCTCTGTACCATTCTGATTATTGTGATAAGAACTCAATGTAAAAGTGTCTCTACCATTCTGATCGTCCTATATATAACACACACTGTTAAAGTGCCTCTGT
>NW_013666734.1:99685-112213 GCF_000517525.1 Limulus polyphemus | reverse complement strand
AGAACTCACTGTAAACGTGATTGTTGTATTGAGAACTCACTGTAAACGTGATTGTTGTATTTAGAACAATCCATTCTTGTATCCATTCTGTTTATTTAGTTTTAACGCAGTACTTAAGCTACGTTCTTGTATCCATTCTGTATTTAATTTCAATGTAGTACATAGAGTATCTTCTTTATCTACGTACTTCTATCTATTCTGTATATTTAGTTTTAACGTAGTACTTGGAGCATCTTACTCAGTCTGCGTTCTTGTATCAATTCTGTTTATTTAGTTTTAACGTAGTACTTGGAGCATCTTGCATGTGTATATTTAGTTGTAAAGAGGCGCATATACATGTAATTAGACTATTCTCTAACTTTCATTATCTTCAATTTCGTTCTAGTTTAGCTAAAAACACATAACTTACACGAACCGTGATAAAGGATATGATTAAGCCAGAACATAAATTTTTGTTTGTTTTTAATACAGTTAAACTGGCACATCTGCATGAAAGCCTACCGTCACAAAACGTCAGTAGCAGCATATACGTATCATATAGATCACTAACGGTTTGTTAAAGATATATTGTGATGTACCCCATTTTAGTAATATATCATATATCAGATATGACGGGGCTACATTTCTATTTATGTAATTTATATATCTATTTGTCATCGATTAAATATGTCGATTATTAATTACAAATACTTCGTGAACACAAGCTGCAAGTCTACTAATACCAATAAGGTTTCGACAGTGACGTAAAGGAGAGGTTACAGTAAAATATTACTTTCGGCTCCAGCTTTCAACACTAGTGCATAATGAAGCCTACAGAAATCCATGTAGGAACGCGTATATGTGGAGGAGACAGAACGAGTAAGTGATGGATTGGTGCGTTTCTTTCACTCGACTAAATGAGAGACCGATTTTCGCCACGAAATCCTACCCGCTGATTTCATAACCGTACCATCCTGACGCGTCTGTGGTCGTCAGAGTTTGACTGCAGGGTTTCGAAGCCGCCATCATGGACTGGTCATCAATAATCTTTTACCCTGTTAGTGGGCATTTGCTTCCTGCGGTTTTATATTTATACACCTGTCAGTTTGCCAGAGAAATGTAATATATATCTAAGCTGAGCGTTTGAACTTAAACTTCACTGCTTTCCATCAGCTTTTACCCGAGAAAAAACCCTCTTGACATTTCTCCGTAACTCTTCACGGGGAAACACGCTGGAATGATTTTATAAGTGCCGATATAGTTCACCATTTCCCTTAATAGTGCAGGTCTCTTCATTTCACAGATATTTAGACGAAAACGCCAAGGACACTTTCCACGGCATAAACCAAAAAGCACTTCCTAATGTGAAAACTTTGATAAATGTCTGAGCCAAAACGTTACTTTAGCAACCATTTGCTAGTTGTTATATTCAGATGTAACATAAGATACTGAGTTTAAATCAGTCTTTTTTTTTTGAAAATATTGAATAAAAACCATTCAATAAATTAAGAAAAAGCTTCCAACCGCAAATGAGTGATGAATAAACTCAGTGAAACTTTTTTTTTGTAACACACGTTTGTTTAGAATTATGAAATCAAATCTCAAAGATAAAAAAAAACCCCTTCAATGTGTTCTACTGAATTTGGAGACGTCTCAATGTGCTCTACTGAGATTAATGACTCTTTAGTGTGTTCTATTGAACATTGAGACGTTTCAGGTTTCAATGTGTTCTTTTTAACGGGTGATATTCAGTTGTTTAAATATATTGAAACTATAGTCCGAAGATAAAAAAAAATTACCAAGTATACAAACTCTTCGTCCAGATAGGGCTCAACCATTTTTTGAAGGAAAAGATCAGTGTGAGAAATAGGTTCCTAAGACAACCAGGAATCGTTTACACGTGGTTAAACCAACTATGATTTTCAGGTATTTTGAAAACAAATTATTCAAGTGTGGTGAGGTCAGTTTCCAGGAATGATGATTAGTGTTCATGTGATCGGGAAAATCAAGTTTGTGCAGAAAATAGACATGATCGATCTTCTGTTTCAAAAAGATACTCAAAGTAACTAATCTAAAATTTATAAGATTCCTGAAGACTGAATACATTTCAGTGTGTTCTAATGAGCTTAGAAACATTTCATTGTCTTTTACTAAGCTTGAAGACATTTTAATGCATTATACTAAGATCAGAGAGGTTTCAATGTGCCCTTACTGAGATTAGAGACTTTTCAGTGTGTTATACTGAACATGGAGATGTTTCACGTTTCAATGTGTTCAACTAAGCTTGAAGACATTTCATTGTGCTCTACTAAGCATGGAGACGTTTCAGGTTTTGACATGTTCTACTGAGCTTGGGGACGTTTCAATTTGTTCTAATAAGCTAGGAGACGTTTCAATATGCTATACTAAGATTAGTGTGTTCTACTGAATTTGGAGACGTCTCAATGTGCTCTACTGAGATTAATGACTCTTCAATGTGTTATATTGAACATGGAGACGTTTCACGTTTCAATGTGTTCTTTTTACCTTTAAAACTTCTTAATGTGCTATAGAGATTAGTGACGTTTCAATGTGTTCTACAGAGCTTGGAGACACTTCAATGTGCTATACTGAGATTATTGACATTTCAGTGTGTTCTACTAAGCTTAGACATACTACTAAGTGGTAGTTTAACAATAAAACAAAAACGTTTCACTTGTCTTCAAGATCTAATACAAATCACATATGATTTAATTAGGAAATTATACGAGACATTCATGTAATGTAAACAGCAAAAGGCATTTTCAAAATACTTATTTTCAGCATGATGTTTTTCGAATCCAGTATAGTTAACAATGTGGTATTATTTTAAAAAAGTAAAGGTTTAGCAAAATAAACGTACATCATGACAAGTTTTTATCATAATGAAGTTTACATCATCACCGAACTACTGGGTTTCTTCCGATTGCTTATCTGCAAGTAAATCCAAAATTAAACAGTATGGCGGATACATAATGATCATATGTGTCTCTTTCAGGAGTTTTTTTTAACGTTCTTTTAATACAATAGAGCCCCCCAGTGGCACACTGTATGTCTGCGGACTTACAACGCTAGAATCCGAGTTTCGATACCCGTGATGGGCAGAGCACAGATAGCCCATTGTATAGCTTTGTGCTTAGTTACAAACAACCAAACAATACAATATACGTATAGTTTTATTTATGAACAACTGTTTAAGATGCGTATTTAAGATGTGTGAATTAAGCAGTAACTTTTTCCAAAACTGCACAATAAAGTCAAAAACATGTCAGCGTAGTAAACTGAATATTTAGAAATACTTAACTGTAGCATAGAAAATCGAGAAAATTTATTCATAGTTTAAGAGACTGAGAAGGAAGAAGAAAGAAAGAAGGGAAAATTGTGAAAGGACAGATAACTGACAGAATGAAAGATCCAGAAAAGTTAAATGAGAAACTGAGAGAGAATGAACAATAGGAAAATTATTTATTTTATTCAGTTCATAAAATTGATCTTTGGAAAACCATTTGGTGTTTAAAAAAGGTGAGTCAGGGAGAAATGTTTAAAACAATACTTTCAAACTGAAGTTGTTTTTTTTCTAAAGAAGATGAAACGGGAGATTTTTAAACAATACTTTTAAACTGTGGGTTTTTTTAAAGGTGAAACGGGGGGTGAGATTTTTAAAACAATACTTTCAAACTGTGTAGTTTTTATAATTATATGTTAATGTAAATGATGTTTTTCTATATTATCATGTATATCTTTTTTATACATGCATATAACGGTTTTTAAATTTACATCGAAAACAATACACACATAAACATTTGGTCATGCCCGCCCACTGGTTAGATTGCCGGACCATGGATTTGTGTCCTTCATTCGCGTTCTGTTACCGCAAAAAAAAACAACAACAACAAAGAAAAATAACACAACACACACAAAATCGCTTTCCGCACTAAGGGACAGTGGGTGCGTTATAAAGGTGACGGTCATATCCAGTTATTCAGTCAAAGAAGAGCAGCATAAAAGTCGGCGGTGGTGCTGTTG
Source organism: Limulus polyphemus (assembly GCF_000517525.1). Taxonomy (NCBI): domain Eukaryota; kingdom Metazoa; phylum Arthropoda; class Merostomata; order Xiphosura; family Limulidae; genus Limulus; species Limulus polyphemus. Next base: position 108,190 of record NW_013666734.1, on the reverse strand, counting down.
CTAGGTTGGGCCGGCTAGCTTTTCGCGAATATCCGAAAACTTGAATTTCGCGCAAAGCTACACGAGGGCTATCTGCGCTAGCTGTCCCTAATTTAGCAGTGCCCACCGCCAACTCTTGGGCCTCTCTTTTACCAACGAATAGTGGGATTGACCGTCACATTATAACGCCCCCACGGCTGAAAGTGCGAGCATGTTTGGTGGGACAGGGATTCGAACCCACGACCCTCAAACTGCGAGTCGAGCGCTCTAACCACTTGGCCATGCCGGGCCTCGAAAACGATTTCATTTTGATGATAAAGTCGTTAACATTTCACTGATTGCGTCTCTCTGCTGATTTGTAATTCAATTTTCGTATTTTAAGACGACCTAACTTCCTTGTATAATAAGCAAATCAGATGTATATATATTGTATTCAATAAGCTACCCAGATTAATTCTCACAAAAGGTAGACTTTCTACTTTTAATTTCTTTAAATTGAAGACTGAAAGGGAAAATTATATAGAATAAAATATATTCGCTGTGATTAAACAAGTATGTAGTAGGTTGTTATATGATATATGTTGTATGAACGCTACTACAGAAAATTTAACACTGTTATAAGTTTAATAGTAATTATTCCAATTAGATAGCGTTTATGGTACAGTTATAAGTGTGGATTGGCTTGAAAATTTCGTTTGAAGACTCAGGTATCCTTCGAAGTCTAATATCACAAATATAATATGCCGTAAGAATGCTATAATACCCCCCTTGTAACGAGGGTAGTTGACGTCAACTGATGATCCGATCAACGATTCGCGGCGTTAAGAGTTCCTTCCGTCTTCCCCCTCTCTAGCAGCGCGTCCCGCCGAGTTGTCGCGAACAGGAAGTGGAGAAGTAGTCAGCTCTATCCTTAAGATTAAATTACCGTTCATCATAGACGAATCTAAAGCCTCCCGAGTCATTTCCTGGCATTTCCCCGTCTCTAGAATTAGTTAATAGTAGGATCACCCTATCTCTAATGTACTGAGTAGAGTATGCCGGTAGGAGAGATTTCAAACCTCAACCAACACAGGTCATATGCAGATCGGAAGTTCTCTAATTAGTGAAAGCCCCAGATCTTGTTAAAGAGCAAAATGATATGTTTCTTCGGAGAAACTCAACTCACAAGGTTGGTTTATTCATATTTTTCTTTTTGTGTGTGTGAGGAAGGTTTAGATTTCTTTAATTATGCTATTCAGAGCTAGTAATGCAAACTATCAAAGAGTCAAACTGTACGAAATATTTTAAGACTTATAGCAGCAATCGATCTAATTTAGAATTGGAATTTTCAATTTGAACAGCTTTGTGCACGTGGGCTAAACTTCTAGGTCAGATGGTATGCAGTTTAGTACTGAACTAAAAAATAAAATAAATCAGGAGCCTGTTTGCATGATTAGTCATGCTAAGTTGTTCTCCAGTATCATAATCGAACAGAAATTACAGACACGGAGTAAAACTGGACCAAACCAATTCGGTTTAAAGGTGTCAAGACACAGGCAACTCATGAACAACCTGGCATTTACTTAACGTAATCAACGCCATACCTCCTTACTAGCTTCTCAAGGTGTCAAGACACAGGCAACTCGTGAACAACCTGGCATTTACTTAACGTAATCAACGCCATACCTCCTTACTAGCTTCTCAAGGTGTCAAGACACAGACAACTCATGAACAACCTGGCATTTACTTAACGTAATAAACGCCATAACTCCTTACTAGCTTCGCCAACTTTCGGCGATTAAACTGTAACTTTTAAAGTATTACGCTACATATATAAATAGTGTTTCAGAGAAGCTTTCGCCTCTCGTTGTTCAACCCGAACTGACGAGTTCTGGCATTAGATGAAAGGCCTCTTGGGCAGTGACTTGTGTTGTAAAAACTTCCTCGCCCTTCCTTCAGCGAGGTTTGTTCATCAAACTTTCCCTTCTCATAAAATAAAAACACCACACATTGATAAAATCAAAACATTTTTTAAGTTCTCTCTCAAACTTCGATAAGAAAGGAGCAAACATAAATTAAAAATAACTCATAATATGAGCGTCAGACATACGCAAAATGACAACTGGTTTTTATATATATTAGATTTAACTCTGTGGAAAAAAGTAGTATCATTACCAAGTTCGTGACTTTTATATAAATTTATGAAAATCATATCAAACATTTAAATAAATTATTGATTTTTAAATGTTCAATATATTTTCCACATTATGACTATATCACAAATCTATTGATATTTCACACATATTTCAGAACACATTTTTCTGATTACATCATATAATCTAAAAATTACGGTTTAAACGCCGAAAGAAGATAAAGCACCCAAAACCAGTAGATTCAAAGTGTATGATAAAAATTCTATCATAAAGATTAATCCTAAAAATTAAATTCAAGTACCGTCATTAGTTAAGACTAATGGCTATGTTTGGGAGAAAAAGAAAGAAAGAAAAAGATGTTTTATCCAAAAAAAAGTAAAAATAAAACTGAAAAGCTTCACGAAAATCTAATAAGAATTATGGTTACTAGCCTCTAACTTAGATTATTTTAAAATTCACCAAGAACTTCGAAATGTCTACGTCAAGCTAAGTATATGCATAAAACTGAACTTTCGAAGTATTATATACCTACTGACAATAACAGGTCACAATTTTGTTGCTAAGCGACACCGAAAAACGGAACGTTACTAAAACTATTTTGTATATATTAGATACTGCATCTATATAAATATATTAGTACTGTCTGTTGTATGTCCATGTAACTACTTTGCAGGGTGTAGCTGGATCTTCATCAAAATTGGAGGTTCATTAGGTCCATGCGGGGTTACATACAGAATTTCAGTTTTGCATTTTGCGGTTTTTATGGACATTTTTCACCACTACTTCGTCTCCTTTTGATGGATCTTCACTAAATTTGGTGTGGAGGTTTATTGGGACCATGGGGAGATACATGCACATTTGCGGTTTCACAGTTTGTGTTAGCAATTTGTATGGACGTTTTTGCATTTTTAACCACTACCTCGCCCCCTGTTGATGGATCTTCACCAAATTTTGGCATGAAGGTTTGTTGGGTCCATGCGGACATACATGCAACATTTCGGTTTCACATTTTGTGTTTTACAGTTTTTATGGTCGTTTTCTACAAGCAACTTTTCATGTCCTAAGATAACCTTTCATTGATCATGAATTTACATAACTTTCGTCCAAGGGACGGGTGCTCCAGCTAGTATATAAGTAGAGTTTCAGAGAAAGTTTTGTAACATCATCCAACCCAACTGACGAGTTCTTATATTATAGGAAAGACATCTTGGACTGCGACTTGTGGAATACAAAAGATAGATTTCAAATACTCTTTTTACACGTCTCTTATTTTCGATACAAAATGGGTAATATGAATGGGAGTCAAAAAACGTCTGCAGTTTACGTGATTTTACCACAAATTTTAGGCTTTTTGATTCTTGCTTTGTTTTAATTTCTTATTAAGTACCCTATCTGGTTTCAGTTCTAAGTTCGTTAAGCCTAATAGAAACCGATATCAGAACAGAAAAGGGCGGTTATAAAGATTGTACAAGGACCTTTTCTGCTTTTTATTTTTCCGAGACTAATTTTGCAGAATTTAGTTTTTCTGTAGATATTTTTCCAGCATCAACATTTTTGAAACATGTGAAACTATGTAAAACGTAGATTAATTTGTTTATATATAAACGATGGTATTAGTTTGACGCATACTGTAAGATACATCAGTAGAGTTAATATAAATAAAAAAGCTTTGTAGATCTGGCTACTGAACTTGAAAAATTGAGTAAAATTTTACGATTGGAAATTATGATTCTATTTGTTTTGTCATCGTAAAATATTCATAAAAGTAGTATTCTAAAGTAAAGATATAATGATGAAAGCTGAAATTCTGCTCAAACACCAAGCTTTCGATGCACAAAGTAGGGAAGCCAGTAATGTAGGGATTTTATTCCCCATGTAAAGTTCAAACAGTTTAGTCTGCTAGATGATAATTAGCCGGATCAAGCGATATGTCCACTTCCATCCCTATCTTGTTTGTTTCCTTTTTTCAAGTTCAGTAGTCAGCCATACATAGCTTTTTTTTTTCATTTAGCGATCATTGTTTTTCCTTATGCTTGTTTGTTTTCTTTTTTTTATAAGATGGTGTCCGTGGGTTACTTGGGTATATAGTATGTTCTAAATATTTATAAATTTTGCATATAATAATAATAATAATAATAAATAGGTAGTCAAAGATCGTGAAGATTGTTTTGCTCTATGAAATGTTGATAAAATTATAGTTACTGATAGAACTAGATAGCCACAAGGCTTGTTTAAGAAAGATGATGACGAACGAAAATAAGAAATCTCGGTTTTGGCCAGTTTTCGACTTCGGGACGCTCTAGATAGCTGAAAAGCGGCATATACACTAGAGATAGAGCAAATGTGTCAGATAGCTCTTCGTATCTAGCTTCTGATGACCTGAATAGAAGAAAATCCAGATGACTTTTGTATTGGTTTAATACGGGCGCCCGCCACCTCTACATAGAGTGTGCTAGCGCCCTCTAAGATACAATGCCCTTTCTACTTCTTTTTTCGTAACAGAAAAAAAAAAAGCCAGAATCAGTCTTGTTGTTTCGTTGCTACCTTTTGCATGTGTAGTTGTATTTTAATGAAGACATTTCATCGGGCTGGATTATGTTCTCGGGAGAGGATCCAAGCTAAGATTGAGCAAGGGCCCCTATATATAGGTCCATATGTATTATAGAATTATAGATAGACAAATATTTATGTAGTATTTGTGTTCCTTTTAACTCGCCATAGAGTAACCTAAATTAATCTATGTTTGTCAATAATATTATGGCATTGCGCCTAATTTATTATTCGGTATTATACAACAATAAACTGTTTGGTGATTTTATTGGAGATTTATTTTCTCTTCACCAACGAAATGTTTATGTTATCATCCAGCTCAACTTACGAGATCTGGTATTATAGGAAACGCCTCTTGGGTTGTGACTTGTGGAGTACAAAAGATAAATCTGAAATGTTATTTTTAAACGTCTTATATTTTCTACGCGAAATGAGCAAACCTCCTTACCATTAGATCTCCACTCCACAGATTCTATTTTTGATCTTGCCTATGGTGAAAATAAAATATGTCTCGTATGTAGATATACAAATAGTATTTGCATGTTGAACATTCCGAATTAGACAAACAAAAACAGTATTGCAACAGCACAAAACATTTATTAGTAAACAATATTTATATTTCAAAACAACTTTATGTTTGATCTATCTATTTATAAGTAGTACTTTGAAATTAGCCTGTTCACGAAAGAATCTGGAACGGAAATTATGAATTCTGAGCAGCAATCAAAGCCATTGTCTGATAGCAAAGTTTTTTGCTGACTTTTTTTTTGGGGGGGGGGGGGAGAATCTACAGCTTGTTTAGATTGTTCATTAATCCGACCCTGCATTTGGTAATGCGACAAAATATGCTTCCACAACACAAGTGATTATATCTATTGTGCTTGTTTTGGTTGTTGTGAAAGTGTGAACTGGTGCTTCCACAACACAAGTGATTATATCTATTGTGCTTGTTTTGGTTGTTGTGGAAGTGTGAACTGGTGCTTCCACAACACAAGTGATTATATCTATTGTGCTTGTTTTGGTTGTTGTGAAAGATGACAGAGAATATTCTTTATACCAGCTTTCTTTCGTAGTTCTCAAAGCTGTCTTGAGATTTTTGAAAGTTGCGAATATATTCCTGACCATTCCCTGTTTTACCAAAACTATGCGATCGGACTCTCATAACGATTTTGTTAAGGCACCTGACAGCCAGCGAACTTGTTTCAGTTTTGCATTACCTTGAGTTCTGTATCTCATTTGGCTTTTAGTTACTGTGCAGTATTTCGCGAGTTTCTCCAACCGCGACTATTATTGCAATACCAAAGTTTTAGTTCACCGATGACTGTGTTCTTTGGGATCTAATGTTTTAACAAACGTAACCCTACTCCCCGAGGACAGTGGGCAACCGTGCGTTACTTAGGAACGTGGAAACTGTGACCATTTATCTGCATTTCCATCAGTCTAATTCTTCAAAAACAAAACCACTTATTTATAATTATTACTTCTTTTCACTGTTACGTTACATCTAAAACACAGATAAAATTTCATACATTATTGTTTTTTAAATCACTGACATTCAATTTACAGTAAAATATTTTTATTTAATGTTACTGGATCATTTAATCCGGTGATGTTGAAAGCTTATTTAAGAATTAAATAAACTTTGGCCATCAAGAAACTCAAACCAAAGTTAAATGTTTTGTCACAATATCTCCAATGAGACAAGTGTTGGTGGAGGTGGTGTTTTTATATGTTTTGTAATTTGTTGTTGTTGTTAAGCACAAAGCTGCACAACTGGCTATCCGTGCTATTTCTACCACGGGTATCGAAACACATTTTTTTAGCGTTATAAGTCTTCAGACTTACATGTTTTGTAAGTAATGACTTACTCCACTTTTTATAGTTAGTTTCATTATTATTATTGATTACAACGTGTAAAATAACTTTGATTATATATGTATATATTTATTAATGTTTATAGTTACCAAGATTATTTTGAATTGATAACGTAGTACATGCACTTAGAACTAACAAATTTCTTAAGCCTACCTGAACTTTATGAGACGTTATTGCGATAACGATCGAAAATACCGTTGATGACAAGAGTACCTAACCAAAAACTCAGAGCATTCTAATTATTACAGGTTATTAGTTTTCTCGTGTATTGATTTGTGAAATTATGTACTTCTAGTCAGTTTTTATACGGAATAGGCTTCATTATTTCCTAAGTGGTTTTTTGTTTTTACATTCTGATCCTTATAGTTTTCTTCCTCTTAACAAAACATTCTTAATGCTTACCAAACGGAAACTACAGTTCCATTCTTGCATATGAAATATACGTTGCTCTGGGCATTTGATAAACGTGTTGCGTAACGTTATCTGGACGTTCTACATTAGTGCCTTCTTAATGGTCACACTAACTCGTTACTTTCAAAAACGTAATGCTACAAGTTTTTACCTAATCCTGTACAAGAAGCAGGAGGGAGGGGGTAAACTTTTCGTACGTGAAACAGCTAACGCTTTCCAAATGTTGAAACTGTTAATTCCAGTTTTATTGTGGTGTAAAACGAAAGCAGCATATAAACTTTTCTTCGTTAATTATACTCTTCTCTTAGAGTACGGGTGTGATACTTACACAAATATTGGTGAGTGGTAGCACCAAAACCTTAAGCCTATAGTAATATAATTTTATTTTACTGGAATGCTACGATTTTATTCCATTAAAACAATAGGTGGCGGTAACATGTTGCAGCAGATGTGTGATACATAGGCACAGAATATTTCAGATTGTTATAAGCATATGAAACTTTCCGGAATGATAGAGTTGGATATGGTGACTACTTTCTGGTTCAGAAATGGCAGCCATCTTTTAAAATGGCTGCCACATTAACCAGTTGTGTTCTATGAAAATAAATAATATGGCTAATAATCTGCAGTTTTTATTTTCCTGGTATACTTACATCATGTACAGTGTTGACATCTAAATTGTTCATTTAGTTAATTCTTGCACCAATACAAACAAGAAAGCGGCCAAGTTTTGAAGAAAAAAATGCGAAAAAATAGCTACCACGAATAAGTGGAATATGGTTAAGGCGCTCGACCTGCAATCTGAGGGTCGCGGGTTCGAATCCCCGTCCCACCAAACATGTTCGCCCTTTCAGCCGTGGGGAGATATGAAGTGACGATTAATCCCACTATTCGTTAGTAAAAGAGTAGTTCAACAGTTGGCGGTGGGTGGTGATGATTAGCTGCCTTCCCTCTAGTCTTTCACTACTAAATTATGGACTGCTAGCGCAGATAGTCGTCGTGTAGCTTTACGCGAAATTCAAAACAAATCTAATCTGTTTGTTTGTCCGTTATCTAACTAAACCTAGGTCGCTGTGTCAACCATCGTTGACACTTACGAACGTTCAAAACGTTTCCATAAACTTCTTTGATGTTCTTTGTGGCTACAGAGGCGTTGTTTCCATTCTTGTATTCAAACAGCATTACTTGCCGAATGTGTGTCTCGTCGTGTGCCATCACTATAAGGGATTAGACTATACTAAACTTTACACATTATATAGGCTACAATAACGTGACATTTAAGCGGTTCGTTTAACTATTATACGTGATGTACGTTTTTGTGGAGTGGCTAATGAAAGTGTTCCAAAACGCGACATTAATTTCTTGACGACCTAATATATGGAGGAATGCAATTTAAGAAAAGGGAGTACCACTATTGCAATAATACATAAACTCAGCTGAAGTTTCTACTCCAACAGCCACAATAAGGCTGATACGAAGAGCTGTTTCTTGAGTTATACCCACTTCCTATTTTGACCCGTGAACTTCTGCGGCCAATGACAGTCAATTAATTAATCAC
>NW_013666734.1:93993-98722 GCF_000517525.1 Limulus polyphemus | reverse complement strand
CCCCGACGGCTAAAAAGGGCGAGCATGTTTGGTGGGATGGGTGCGCGAACCCGCGACCCGCAGAGTGCGAGTCGAGCGTCCTACCCACCTGGCCATGCCGGGCCTCGAAAACGATTTAATGTCGATGATAAAGTCGTTAGTTTCAAGAGGCTCTTTATCAGAAAATGATCATCATATCCAATTCTATCGGTGGCACAGCGGTATGTCCGCGGACATACAATGCTTGAATTCGGGTTTCGAAACCCGTGGTGGGCAGAGCACAGATGGCCCATTGTGTAGTTTTGTGCTTAATTACAAACAAACTATCATTTGTGAAAGGTTTATGCTTTTATGAAGATCTAAAGTATTTTATCACATATTTGCTGCACTGTCATAAACAGCCACATATATACTTTGTACATAGCAATCACTCTTGTTTCCAGAAGAACTTGATAATATTCATTAAAAGAATGAAGCTAGTAACATATCCAACTAAATTTAATTAGTACACGGCAACTTTAATGTTTTTCTACCAAAAAATCGGTGCTTTTTCTCAGGGTCGAATTAAGACAGTGATATTGGGGATGTAGCTCCAGGCCAAGGCGAAAAAAAGGCCCGTTATGAGGTTTAGGTTTTGTTACCTTAGTTTTTAGTCGCGATCATAATAAGCCTGGCAGAAAAATTTAGCCCCAGGCCGTCTGACCGTTAATTCCCCCCCCCCCCTCCCACTTTAATTTAATTAGTATAAATATTCCTGAGATAAACAATTTTATTAATACTATTCATCCGGTATAATTAGAAATTTAAAATATTTTAATTTCTAATGCAGAGGCACATTATTTAGAGATTGAAATTAATATAATTGATAATGATATCAATATAAATGTTTTTTGATAAAATAATTTTTTTCCAATATATGGCTTACCCTCTTTTAATAGTAATGTGCCATACTCTTCTGTTATAAGTATTATAACTTCGCAATTATTAAGTTTTGTAAAATCTGTAATAAATTACAATATTTCATCATTAATGTTGAAATATTAATACGGACATCAATATTTAATGGATTTAATAGAAAAACTTTGAATCAAATTATTAAAATATTCTGTGATAAATATAAGAACATATTAAATAAATATAAAGAAGTAAACATTAAGGAGATTTTGGTAGTTTCCAATAAGTATTTTTAGTTTTAATAAGGCCATTTAAACAAATTGGCACTACTTTTATGCGGATGAACACCTTATAGTATATAAAGTCTTGTATAGAGTCTGAAAATTGGTAGTTACAGTAGACTTAACGGGTGGTGGTTGGGAGTTATACTAGTTAGTTTAGATAACTTGTTTGGGATGTTATACTAGTATAATTTATCTACTGTGCTACTAATTAGTGCATTACTACTACAATGGGGGCTGGAATGCTAACCTCAGGAGGAAAGATTACCTCACTTACCTTCAAGTGGTAGTACCTTATTTTGTCTTTCTTCCTTTTTTTATTTATTTTACTTTGGAGAGCAGTCACCTTCCCACAACTGTCTGCAGGCAGTGATGGGTGATATAGATGTGGGACGTTGTTGGCTAGAGCACCCACATCTCGCTCTCCTAATTTCTACTTTTGATTATCTTTTTTGAATTTCTTCATGTGAGACTAGCGAACGGAAGTTAAGACTGATAGAAGGTGTATCCCCACCGGAATGTGGGTCCTACTTCCGCAGTCACCTCCAAAACCCAGGGCACAGTCACCTTCCCACAACTGTCTGCAGGCAGTGATGGGTGATATATGTAGATGTGGGACGTTGTTGGCTAGAGCACCCACATCTCGCTCACCTAATTTCTACTTTTGATTATCTTTTTTGAATTTCTTCATGTGAGACTAGCGAACGGAAGTTAAGACTGATAGAAGGTATATCCCCACCGGAATGTGGGTCCTACTTCAGCAGTCACCTCCAAAACCCAGGGCACATGTTATATCCCACATTATAGCCTGTGCCCTGGGGATCCTTTTGATTTGTGCAACGTCTTTATTTGACTTTTGTTTGGATTTGTTTTTGTTCATTTGGATGTCATTTATCATAGGTTTGGATTTGCTTTTTTAACGCAGTCCTTCCCCTCTGATTTTTGTATTGCTTGACTGTTTGGGTATTGAGTTTCTATATATATATATACATGTGTGTGTGTGTGTGTTTGTATGTATGTATATATATATATATATATATATATAGCTTACAAACTATTGATTACATTAACTGTTTATAGGCGATTAAATCAGCACTATAAAACAATAATGAATTAAATTTCGCAATACCGTTATCAGTCCTGTCAACTAATTGGCATAACAGATAATGTCTGTGGTAATATCACCCAAATGCGTTGTGGCTATCCCATCTATCATACAATATCCAAACGCCGATTCCAATCTAGTCAGCCGTCATGGAATATAATTTAAAAAATCATCACCCACAACGTTTCAGCTTCTACTGCCTTTCAATATCTATATCTAGTTGTGGTAAGGCAGTTACCCTTAAATTTCTTAAAGTAGAAATGAATTGAAATACAGCCACCCTAATATTTCTACTAACTAAACTCCCATCCTCGACCCTTACAAAAAGATAAATTCTATATCAGTGGACAGAGATATTTATGTACTATCTTCCCTCCTACAAATCTGTGTAACACCCATCCTTTCAGTAAAAACCTATAGGAAACACATTAGGTAGTGTATGTGCAGTCTTCCTGCATAAAAATGTATTTAATTTTCATGAATAGAAACATTACACATTTATTCAGAATGTTAATAAGATATTATTGATTTATTATATGTAACTTCTTTACAACAGCATTTAGAAAATATTGAGTACCAAACCAAAGTTTCTCCTGTTCACAATACACTTTGCAAACCTCTTCAAAGTCCAACCTCCAAATTTTTTTACACTGCCATCTCGTGAAAGTTAATGTGACCGTGAATTAATCAAAGTTCGAAGTGTTTGTCACAATAAAAATCGGTAATTAATAACAATAATAAAATATTGAAAAAGACACGAATGTAAAGCATAAGGCACAGAAGTTACAACAAAGTATGCGTGTAAGTTACCATGAACAATTCATTAAGTAATTGCCATAAAATTGTCCTATGTTAAACAAATATTATGTATAGTACAGTGCATAATTAAGTACACACAATAATGTTAAAAATATATATCAATATCATATATGTATTATATAATAAAGTTATATTCAATCATTTGAAAGCCAAACCATGAAAGAATTACATCCAGCTGAAAAAAAACATCATTCTCTTATGTTAAGTTTTAACTTCTAAATTACTGAAAGTAAAAAAAAATGTATTAATAATAATAAGTTGTATTTTTACCAAGAGGGAAATCAACAATGTAATCATTAAACACGGTGGTGCTTAGTATGTACACAAATGTAGTTAAAACAGCATAGGCAACGAAAATAACAAAATTAAATAATAGGTTGAACAATCGCCAAGTTTTTAATATCTTTTTAATTTTTGTTTAAAGAACGATGTTATTTCGAGCTAGCGCTCTTCGTCAGATCGTACAGTTTACAAAAAGTAGCATGCGCAGAACTTATAGAACTTGCGCGAGTAGTATTTTTAATGTTGAGCGTGAAAATTTTAGAAAAATTACATCTATTACATAAAAATTAGAAGTCATGAAAAGATAAAACAGAGAGCAATTAAAATGTAAACAAACAAACAAAAATCTACAGAAAAGAAAAGCGTTCATTTAAACCAGATGGTTGTAGGGTCCCCAGATTGTAGATTAATCTCCTTTCCAGTTGTTCTCTTTTGTGAATGTCTGTTTTAGCACTAATAAGTCCCAGAATCGAAAAATCCTCAACTGTATGGTTGTTGATAGTGAAATGTACGCCTGTAGATGTATCTTGGTTCAGCAGTTTATTATGGTTTAGATGTTCTCGTGCTCTATCATCGAATCGGCAGCCTGTTTATCCAATGTATAAACTGTCGCATCTTTTGCAAATTATACAGTAAATGATACATTCAGTAGTACATGTAAAGGGCTGTCTTATGTGGAAAGTTGTTGTATTTCCTCGTTTGTATGTAGTGCTGTTTATATGTGGGCAGGTGGCACACCTGTTTCGTTTACATATGTGAGTGCCTGGAGTATCATTTTGTTTAAGGTCACTGTGCACCAGGTTTCTTTTAGGTTTTTGTCATGTCTGTAATTAATAATGGGCGGATCCTTGAAAAGAGATTTAGCGGTAGGGTCTTCAGTAAGTATTGAGTAATTGTTTTGTATAATATCTTTGATCTTCTTGTTGGTCTGGTGGTATGTTAGCACAAGTGGAATACGATTGTGTGTTCTTTCTTGGTAAGGTTGAGTGGTTGCTTTTGGGTATATGAACTAGCTTTGGTGGCTGCATCGTGGATGAGAGAATCGGGATAGTGTCTTTTGGAAAAAATAAATTAATGTCCTTGGATTTAGATTTATAATCGTTATCATCAGTACATGGTTTGTGTTGTCGTAGAAACTGTGAGTAAGGTATTGACTTTTTCTTACTGTACGGATGGGAAGATTCGAAATGTAGGTATGCGTGTGAATGTGTTTCTTTGTAATGTATATTAGTGGTCAAATGATCATCTTGTGTGTTAATATCGAGAAAGGGGAGTGTTGTGTCGAATATTTTCCAAGTAAATTCTAAAGAGGGATGTAAAGAGGAAACAAAGTGTAGAAAAGTTTATAAGTCAGATTTAGGCATGGATG
>NW_013666734.1:89022-93434 GCF_000517525.1 Limulus polyphemus | reverse complement strand
TGTGAATGTGTTTCTTTGTAATGTATATTAGTGGTCAAATGATCATCTTGTATGTTAATATCGAGAAAGGGGAGTGTTGTGTCGAATATTTTCCAAGTAAATTCTAAAGAGGGATGTAAAGAGAAAACAAAGTGTAGAAAAGTTTATAAGTCAGATTTAGGCATGGATGCAATCCCTAGTAGATCGTCAATGTAGCGACGATACATCACGGGTACTAATCCGTTGTATTGATTAAATATTAGATTATAGGTGTATCCAATAAAGAGGCTGGAAAAGGTGAGGTCCATTTTAGTCCCCATAGCGACTCCGCAGATCTGTTTGTAGTAGTAAAAGTAAAGTAAAGGTGCTAAGTGTGAGTACAAGTTCAACTAAACGTAGAAGTGTGGTGTTGGAGGATCCAGTATGGGTCTTTGGTCTAAGAAATGTTTTAGTGTAATTAAACCCTAATTGTGTGGAATATATGTGTACAATGATTTTATATCCGTGATGAAGATGTAGTGTTCATTACCAGTTAAATGTGTGTTCTTGATTAAAGTAATAGCATGAGTGGTGTCCTTTATGTGTATCTGTAAGTTCATGACAAATGATGATAAAACTTCGTCAAGGTAACTAGAAATTTACTCTGTAGGGCAACTGCATGTAGAAACAATGGGTCGGTCCGGATGCCCATCTTTGGGGATTTTAGGGAGAAGATAGAAAGGGGAGATCTAGGTTCATTTACAATGATATTCTTGGCTGTAGTGGGTAATTCATAAGCATCGATCATACCTTGAATTGTAGATGTTACTAGGTTGTTAAAGTCAGAAATTGGGTTGTCTTGGCTTCAGTTATATATAAATCCTTACGCCAAAATACCATGGCTCCACCTTTGTCTGCTGGTTTTACAACAATGTCGTCTCTTTGTTGCAGACTATTTAAAGCTAATTGTTCATCGTGAGAGATATTTTTAGATCTAGTATTCAAGCTTAAATCTAACTCGTTGATTTCATTCCTAAGTAATCAAGTGTGATGAACTCACCTGAGGGTGGCGTCCATGAGGAATGTTTTGAAGAAAATTTTGAAAATGGATAATTTTAGAGGAATGGATTTCCGAGATTTTGGTAAAATGGGTTTTTAATCTTAGTCTTCGAAAAAACAAAAACAAAAAACGTTTGATATTGCGCAAAAGGCGTAGACATTACTTTTGATATGGACAAACTTAAGTCATTTATTAAGGATATTTTGTTCATTGGGCGAGAGTTCCAAATCACCAGGAATTGTGACAACTTGAATGGTCTCATACATTTTTGAAATATTGGAAGCGGAAGTAGTAGTTCCTGGGGTGTTGGCTTCAATAGTTCCTGTAGTTGTTGGCTTCAAGTGTAGAGACAGTGGTTGTATTTGATCTCTGAGCCCTGTCCTGTAAAATTAAAAGGTTCATCTCTCAAATTGTTAGGTGAACATCTGGATGTAGGAAGTGAATATCTATCTGTAGGAGTTGTCGTAATAGGTTTGTAGGTCTGTTTTTCCGTTGTTTTGTTTTCATTATTGTGTAAAAATCCTGAAGGGCTATCATGAAGATTCACGTTGACAGCACTGTTTAAAAGTGTTGGATTTGGCGTAGGCTTATGTATGGTTTCCATGCTATTATCTCGTTGTGGAGTTGTCATTTTCTTATCTTTTAAGGTTCTTAGGAAAGCATGATAGTTTGTTTGTTTGTTTGTAATTAAGCACAAAGCTACACAATGGGCTATCTGTGCTCTGCCCACCACGGGTATCGAAACCCGGATTCTAGCGTTGTAAGTCCGCAGACATACCGCCGTGCCACTGGGGGGCAGCATGATAGTTACGGTTGGCTTCATGAATTCTTCTAAAAATGTTTGAAGAATCCTGTTCGTTACAAGTTTCATATAATTTCTGTCGGTGTTGTACTATGTCATTGGAAGCTATATCCCGTAGGCGACACATAACCCGTAATGTGCAGCGCATAAGACAGCGTGACGAATGTTGCAGTTCTTTATTGAAACTTTGTTGAATATTTTCTAGTTGACAATTAAAAGGGTGAAATTTTAACTGAAATCCACGGGGAATCAAGCTTTTACGAAGACATTTGCTTATTAATACGATGCGAGAGTTGTACCTTGTTTTTTAAGAGTAGCAGAAAAGACTTTCAGGCCTAACTTCGAAGCCGATTGTTCCAACGGTCCCAAAAACGAATAAAACTTGCTGTTGGAGAGAGTTGTAAAACTGTTTGGCTCCAGGCATACACTAACTTTCAATAAGGCGAAAAAACGTCACAAAACAAGTAATAAAAATACTGTTTGGTCCAGGCATACACTAACTTTCAGTAAGGCGAAAAAACGTCACAAAACAAGTAATAAAAATACTATTTGGTCCAGGCATACACTAACTTTCAGTAAGGCGAAAAAACGTCACAAAACAAGTAATAAAAATACTGTTTGGCTCCAGGCATACACTAACTTTCAGTAAGACGAAAAAACGTCACAAAACAAGTAATAAAAATACTGTTTGGCTCCAGGCATACACTAACTTTCAGTAAGGTGAAAAAACGTCACAAAACAAGTAATAAAAATACTGTTTGGTCCAGGCATACACTAACTTTCATTAAGGCGAAAAAAACGTCACAAAAGAAGTAATAAAAATATTTTGTAAATGTAAAATGATTTAGGGGTGGCGGTGTCAAAAAGAACACAAACATGAATATAGGGATGATACAGCTGTACATTTTTATATGTTCTTTCCTTACTGTAGGTTTCTCAACATTAAGTCCCAAGAAGTCAAGATTATGACCATTGATGATTAATAATCTATTATAACCAATCGGATGGTATAATATCAATATTTGAGGTCATTCTACAAGTGAAGTGAAGAAA
Source organism: Limulus polyphemus (assembly GCF_000517525.1). NCBI lineage: Eukaryota > Metazoa > Arthropoda > Merostomata > Xiphosura > Limulidae > Limulus > Limulus polyphemus. Next base: position 90,561 of record NW_013666734.1, on the reverse strand, counting down.
CTGACAAAACTTATATGATATTAACAATATATATTATAAGTGAATTATAAAAATAGAACAAATGTTCATTCATTGAAAGTGTTTAAAAAAAAGAGAAGAACAAGTAATAAAAATATTTGCAAAAATTAAGTTTGATGTAAGGATGGCAATGCCAAAAACAGAGTAGGGATGAACACACAAAACCATACAAAAATCACTACATAAGTAGTGAAATCTTTCCAAGAATAACTTATCTACAACTAAATGTTGAATTCCTGTCATTTGGATTAATTTAAGTTTGAATAAAAGCATTTAAACTGAATAGTGCTATACAGTCTTGCAGTGGATAATGACAATAAACTTGTAAGATTGACTCAGTACTTACTGGCTACTTATGAAGGGATTTTTGTATGGTTTTGTGTATTCATCCCTACTTTGTTTCTGTACTTTTTGGCATTGTCATCCCTACATCATACTTAATTTCTTCAAAAAAAAGTTTTATTTTTGTGAAACTATACAAGTCAAGAAGTTTTATTGAGCAAGGAGTATAGTTTAGAACACGTTCAACATTTCTCATATTTTCGTCCTGTGTTTGACTCCCCTACTCAGTAAAAGATCATTTAACTCTTTCTTCTTCTACTCCATTTACACCAATAAAAAGTTTTCTGTTCTTAATAACATAACAGCAGTTGCTAAATTCTGTAAAGCTTCCTTCAAGTTATATCAATGACTGCGAATTCAAGGTTACATGGTTCACACCCCAATACCGAAAAAAAAGAAAACGCTCTGCAATTTATGGCCGTTATAAGATTGATGGTTAGACAAGAGTATTCCAAGAGTTGGCAGTGGGTGGTGATGAGTAGCTGCCTTCCTTCAAACCTGGAGACACGGATATCCTTTTGTAATTTTGTGTGAAATGTAACAAGCAAACAAATAAGTCTTTCTGACAACACTTTAGAAAAGATGTTTTCATTTTCTTGTCATATTTTGTAAATATTACTATTTCTTAATTTTGAAACTGATATTGGTAGAACATAAAACAACCTCTAGAAATTTGATTGACGAAACGACCTCCACTGTGAAATTAAAGTTTGAGAGGCAGTTATAAACCTTTTCAACGACTGTATATGGCACTTTGTTTGGGGCTGTTCTTTTTCGAGCACTGTTAATCATTGTAAAAACAGATGAAAGAGACTGGCAAGAGCAAACTTTTAGCAACACCTCTAAATTTGGAGTTAAGGTCGGAGCTGCAAAAGTTATTGATTTGCTTGAACCGGCATTGGTTGGAAGATTAAACATAGCTTATACTCTCGTATAGCGAGTAGCACTTAGTGCTGCTTCAGCGAATAACGACCCTGCCCAGATCGAAGATTAAACATAACCTATACTCTAGTATAGCGAGTAGCACTTAATGCTGCTTCAGGAAGTAAATCCTGCCCAGATCGAAGATTAAACATAACCTATACTCTAGTATAGCGAGTAGCACTTAATGCTGCTTCAGGAAGTAAATCCTGCCCAGATCGAAGATTAAACATAACCTGTACTCTAGTATAGCGAGTA
>NW_013666734.1:75775-88022 GCF_000517525.1 Limulus polyphemus | reverse complement strand
AGTATAGCGAGTAGCACTTAATGCTGCTTCAGGAAGTAAATCCTGCCCAGATCGAAGATTAAACATAACCTGTACTCTAGTATAGCGAGTAGCACTTAGTGCTGCTTCAAGGAATAACGATTCTGCCCAGATCGAAGATTAAACATAACCTATACTCTAGTATAGCGAGTAGCACTCAGTGCTGCTTCAGGGAGTAACGATCCTGCCCAGGTCGAAGATTAAACATAACCTATACTCTCGTATAGCGAGTAGCACTTAGTGCTGCTTCAGGGAGTAACGACTCTGCGCAGATCGCGAGTTTCGGGCCCAGCTGGCTCCGGTTGTCAGTACCCGGTTAGGACCCCGTACTAGGGAAACGATTATGTCAGCGGCAGCGGGCTGAGGGATGCTATCTCGGAGCGTTTGGTAAGTTAGTCATGGATGGTCAGAGTTAGCATACTGGCAAGCTGAAGAATCATTTTGATCAATAGCTGGCAGTAACTATTTCAGTTAGCGAAATACTGCATCTGATAGTGTCACTATAAAAATACCCACTAACAACACGCCCGGCCAGCGCGTTAGTGAAGGGCCAAAATCCCATCAGAGCATGGAAAGTGAAACAAACAGAAGCTGTAGTGCTCAAGGCCAGATGGAGCATTCTTCAAATGGAAGAATGCAAGTTCCGTTTCATGACGTCTCTGGTCTAAATCCAACTGGAAGATCACAAGCCGATAAAGGAACTTGCATGTCTTCCATGTATATTTGTACTTTCAATGTAAGAAGTTTAGCATAAAATGATGACCTTGAAAGATTACTGGAAGATATTAAAGAAATTAAATGGGACATCTTGGGTCTAAGTGAAAGTAAAAGAATTGGAGAAGGACCAGTAGAAACGAAAGGAGTATGGATATATGAGGTGGGGAAGAGACAGAACAAGATTCACAAGCGAAAGATGTAGCCTTTGTCATTCATCCAAAAAATGAAAGACAATATTAGATGATTTCATACACAATCGAACAGAGTGTTATCCCTAGATATAAATCTAGGCGGAAAGGAAGCAATGACAGTAATCCAAGTTTATGCCCCAACATCTGACTATAATGATGGTGATGAGATAGAGAAATGCTATGATGATGATGTTGAAAAGGTACTGAGAGAAAGCAAAGCAAATTACAAAGTAGTCATAGTTGATTTCAAAGCCAAAATATGAATTAAAGGAATCAACGAACCGTTTCAAAGTATAGGAAAATATGGTATAGGTCAAAGAAACAACAGAGGAGAAAGACTTATTGACTTTGCAGAAAAAGAACAGTTAGTAATACGAAACACTCTGTTTGAGAAACGAAAAAAGATATTGGACATGGAAAAGCCCAAATGGAAACATAAAAACTAAGTCGACTTTATACTGGTGAACAAAAAAGAAATAATGGAAAATTGTGAAGTCATAACCAAGGCAGACATAGGAAGTGATCACAAAATGGTGAGAACAAGAATTAAGATAAATGAAAGATTGGTGAGACTTAAAACTATTCGACAGAAGAAAGCTTTCAAGATCAATATTAATCATCTAAATGAAAATAAAAGAGATTTTGAGTTAAGATCTGGATAACTTTTGTGAACAACTAAATCAAATTTTAATCGAAGAAACAGAGAAATCAACAGGTTTTGAAAACAAACTTTAAACAAAGATGAGGAGTATGAGTTTATAAAGAAAATGGATGGCAGGAGAAAGGAATTAAGATGAATAGAGAGGAAGACCATAAGAGAAAAAGTTGAATATGCTGAGTTAGCTAAGATAATAAGGAAGAAAAGATCGAAAAACTATTAAAAGCTGCTAGAGGACCTAAGAGTAACAATAGAGGGGTTGTAAACAGGAAAATATGCTCAATAAAAAACAAAGAAGGAACCACCACAAATGATAGAACAGAAATAGTTGAGATATGTGCAGATTTTTCCATAGATTGATATACACCAACTATTAAAGATGAAACAGGAACAGAAATTAATTTTGAGAACAACAAAGCAGAAGTACCTAAAATTTTAGTCTCGAAAGTGGAGAATGCATTAGCTGAGATGAAGAGAAGAAAAGCTCCATGAAACGATATGATCACCAATGGTATTTTGAAATCAGGTGGGGCTGAAACATTAAGGTAGATAACAAAATTGTTAAACAAAGTATGGAGTCAAAAAAAGATACAAAAGAAGTGGAAAAGAGGCCAATATCATCATTTTACACAAGAAAGGGGACAAGCAAGATATAAAGAATAACCGCCCCATAAGCCTATTATCTCACTTATATAAACTATTCACAAGTACTACAAAAAAGGATTGGAAATAATTTTGGACGAACACCAACCAAGAGAACAAGCAGGCTTTAGGAAAAATTATTCAACAACAGATCATTTACATGCAATTAACCAATAATCAAATAAATACAACTTACCTTTAAGTGTGGCATTAAAAGATTAGGAAAAAGCATTGGACTCTGTAAAACACTGCGCAATATTAAATGCTTTAGCTACAATATGCGTCAATCTAACGTACATCGAAATCTTAAGAAATATTCACACATATGCAACAGCAAAAATACATCTTGATAAGGAGGTATCATCAGTGATAAAGACAGAGAGTAGAGTGAGACAGGGTGCTCCAATATCTCCGAAACTGTTTACAGCAACTTTGCAAGAAGTATTCAGGCAAACTGAGCTGGAGAATGAAGGTATAAAAATAGATGGTGAGAATTAACAGATCTAAGGTTTGCAGATGATGTAGCTCTCTTTACAAATTCAACAAAACAGATGGAAGCCCTATTAAATAGTTTTAATGATAATAGCAACAAAGCAAGATTAAAAATACATTAGGGAAAAACCAAATACATGACCAACTATCATGACACAGATACTTTTAAAGTTGAAAATGAAGAAATAAAGTGTCAGAGTACAAATATTTAGGACAAACCCTCAAAATGGAAAACATAACAAGGGAATAAATTATGGTAAGAATAAAGGTAACATGGCGATATTTTGGAATGTATAAAGAAATTCTAGCTGATTAAGATATTCCCATTACTTTGAAGAAAAAGATCATGGATCAATGTGTACTACCAACCTTAACATATGGCTGCCAAACATGGGCACTAACAAAAGAGAGATAAGGAAAAAAGATAGAAACCACACAAAGAGCTATAGAAAGAAAAGTTCTTCATATAACACTACAAGACAGATAAGAAAAACAACAAATATCATAGACCCCTCCATCTTCTCTCTTGTCCTCCCTTAGATCTTTTCCTTATCCTAGGTTGCCATTCCATTGTTCTTAATGTCCACCTATTATCAAAATACATTGCTACATGCCCAGCCCATTTCCATTTAGTTCTTAGAATGAACCTTATTGCAGTATGTAGTTCTCAGTCATCCCTCGTTGTATGTAGTTCTCAGTCATCCCTCGTTGGATGTAGTTCTCCGTCAGACTAGTCCAGTATTTCCTATTCTTAGCATACCGTGCCATCTGATTCCTGCTTTTGCCACTATATCGAACGAAGGATGACTGCAGCTTAGATAGAGAGATAGATATTCTCGTCATATAACCTATACTCTCGTCATGAATAAAAGTTTCATCTAAATTTTGGTTGAGACAAGTCTTCAATGGTCTTTTTTGTGAATGTGATATATTTGCCCACTAACATGATAACCTTTGTCCTTTTAGTTTTTGAAATCTATTTCATCCTGAGTGATTACAAGCAAATCTCAAAACGTGAAAAAAACAAAAAACATTGACAATATGCATGTACATAAGTTACCAAATAACTTACTGCACAACCTTCCCCAACTTTTTTGTTCTGGAATGTAAATTGTAGACGTGTTAAAGTAGATCTTGGGGAAACACGGATTATTACACTAAACTACAAAGAAAGGACTGGATTGATATAATCCGATTTCCTATTACAGTTACAGATAGAATAATCATCAGACCAATAAAAATTAACTAGAATGAACGAAGGTGAGAACAGATATTTGTGTGAATGTGACTAACAAATGAAACACAGCTTTAATTCTTGATATTAAGTCCATTTTATAACAGTTCAGAAATGACAGCTGACAAAAATTAAAACCAACGCAAATAATGGATAGTATTCATAATGTCATTGGTATGAAAACCAGCATAAAAACAAAGAGATGCTAAAAGAATGTGACATAATTATCTGGGTTCCACAGTAACGGTCTCGAGTAAGGCTAGAACTTCTATTTTTGATTGTCGTGTCACACACACACACATCCATATATATAAAGGCTTATTGGTTCCTGGGGCTTTACATGAAGGGATACTAGAAATTTGTCAAAAACTGAAATATAGGAATGATACAATTAGACAAAAATAAATTCGTTGGCAATAAATAATATATTCTAAAAGTTCAAAAATTATGAAGTAATTAACATTAACTGCATTTAATTTATTATAAGTATTTAACTTGCATCATCGTTACTTAAGATGTAGTTATATAATTTACATAAATATCGGAACCAGTTGCAAGCCTCAAAAATATATATATTTTGAAATATCTTTCTTGTTAAAATATTTAAATTTTCATAATAAAGGTTTTACTTTAATATTTATTATTGAATCAACCATACTATGGTCTAATACTTTTCGAATCAAAAAGAGTTCCAGTAAAAGAGCAAAATAGAAATATCGATGCTCATCAATTTAGAAGTTTGTTAAAATAATGTATTGCACTTTATGGGCATCGGCTTGAAAATATAGCGTCAACCACTGACCGTATGAACAAAGGTATCATCTTGCGGTTAACTTCACCTTTTGCAGTTAAACAAGTAAATGACCGCTGATGTCAGCGATCGTAGTCTGCAGGCCGATCGCGGAAAGCTTCTCCAGCACCAATGTTACTAACAGAAGAAAAAGTTAGAAGCCAGACACTAACCGAAGTACATAAACAGACACTATTCTTGTGAACAGATACTTTGTTTTATTTGTCTACTTGTGTTTGCTTGTTTTCCTTAACTAGTCTTGTTCAATTTATTATAAACTTAACAGTCCTGCAGAAACGTTTGGCTACCTGTTGAATATCAGTGTATCTGAATACAACATAATTTATTTACATAAGGAATAGTAACATTTGCATTTATCTCGCATAATCAATAGTAACATTTGCAATTTTAGGAAATAGACTCCAATACATAGTAATTACAATTCATTATGTTTGTGACAAACACATTCAATGCAACCAACTAAATTGTTTGTTTTGTTTGTTTTGAATTTCGCGCAAAGCTACACGAGGGCTATCTGCGCTAGCCGTCCTAATTTAGCAGTGTAAGACTAGAGGGAAGGCAGCTAGTCATCACCACCCACCGCCAACTCTTGGGCTACTCTTTTACCAACGAATAGTGGGATTGACCGTCACATTATAACGCCCCCATGGCTGAAAGAGCGAGCATGTTTGGTGTGACGGGGATTCGCAACCAACTAAAATCACTCCATTTAAACCAATACATTCTCTAACATAACATACACGATATTCATTTTAAATAAAACCTGCAGAAATCTGCATTAATTACCGTCTCTCGGTAACTTTTTGAACTTACATTGCCGATATCTGGGGTTCGATGCCACGCAGTAACAAAGCGCAAATAGTCTATTGTATAGATTTGTGCTAAAAACTAAAACAATGGTCGTATTAGTATCGTTTTTTAAATGGAATTTATAAAACTTCCAACACATTTCATTCACAGAATAGATGATTAGCAATAATCCCATTCCGATTCCAAACTAGATATAGTTTATTTCATTCCATTCCGATTCCAAACTAGATATAGTTTATTTCATTCCATTCCGATTCTAAACTAGATATAGTTTATTTCATTCCATTCCGATTCTAAACTAGATATGGTTTATTTCATTCCGTTCCGATTCCAAACTAGATATAGTTTATTTCATTCCATTCCGATTACAATCTAGATATAGTTTATTTCATTCCATTCCGATTCCAAACTAGGTATAGTTTATTTCATTCCATTCCGATTCCAAACTAGATATAGTTTATTTCATTTCTGTCACATGAGCAGAGGATCTATTAACTTTAAAACCCACTAAATGATTTTGAAATCAATGTGTCATAAAATGCGTGGTAATTACAATACTTTTATATCAAATAATTGATAAATCCTCCATATATATCTACCAAACAATATAAATTCATTTTTATTCCATAAATACAGAGTCCGTCACATTTATATCACATAATACGTGGAATGTATAATATTTCTAGATGAAAGTTAGTGCATGTATGTTGCACACGAAATAGAACACATTATATACATTGCTTTTTTATACTACATGAAATTCCTACCATTACCATAACTCACTATACTATTACTATTAGATGACTGATAACAACTTATATAGAATTTACTATATTTCTGTCGCATAATAGAATTTAATACCGAAATCCCAACCACAATAAAATATTATTATGGATAGAACATTAATATATGTATGCTAGATACCGAATGGGAAAAATATATTTTGTAACTAGATCGCCGTTTTTAGACGGTGATGATATAGGAATAGATTCTAAAGTACAAAATATTTAAAGCTACACAACCTTTTACCAGGTTAACCCGGTATTATGCAGTTTACGTAATAGCATACATTTCATCTTATGATGCCAAGTTAACATGGTGAAATGTTGTGTAGTTTTATAAAACTATTTACTGTGATGTTATTCGTAAATAACAGTTCTATAGTTTGTCACATGACAAAGTTATTCTTCAAATTAATATTTAGTAGTTATCAGTTTGTTCTTTGATTCAGTCTTGTTTGGAACAGGCAGAGTTAAAGATGAATATGTGTACAGAACAGGTGTGTTTTATACAACGATGATTGAATATGTATACAGAACAGGTGTGTTTTATAGAACTATACTTTTGTAAAGTTGAAGTGAAGAATCTTAATACTTTCCAAGGTTTCAGTTTTTGTTTTCTGTACGTAAATAACGGAGAATTTAAGCTTATACTTAAATAGGATAGTTTGAACTACATTATAGTCATACCACGAATATCAAATTTTCCAGTTGTCTATTAACTGCATTTATCAACTTGTTTAATGAGAAATAAGCTGCCCGAAAAATAAATAGCGTATAAATCTTAAGAATGCAAAGTTGCTTGAAACCATTAATTGAAATAAGTTCACTGGAACCCACGAACAAAAAAATATTATAAAAGTGATCTTTCCAAATCCTAGTGATTAAGGTTACATTAATGTTCTAGTGTACATTGGCCCATTGTCTAAATTGTTTTATTGAAACTTTACTGCAATAAGTAAGAAATCGGAATAATAACTTCTTTAATGAAAATTATTATTTATATTTTGTCATGCAATTCGAACAAACTTAGTTAAAAAGATATGCATTATAGCATGGCTACCCGGCTCGACGCCGCTCACTTGTGGATGACGCCAAGTTCGAGACGCTGAAGAACAAGGAAGCCAAGCAGACCTGGCTTCAAGAACAACGCAGTGTTTCACAAGATGAGGATCTCTCAGAGGAAGAGGTAAACTTTGCCTTACTACCAAGTTACATAGCGTTGTTAACTTCTGTGGCCACAGTTGCAAGAACATAGTAATCTAATTATTACTGATTCTGAAAAGTTATGAAAATATTAATGCCTTATAAGAGCTATTTGCTCCTCCTCCATTTTGTTCTCACACCACTGTTTATGTACGAGTTAATATATATTTTCATTAACACTAGATTATGAATGTGTGTGTTAACTTTTGCGGTAAAATACGAGATGAAAGAGGAGAAGCGAGTATATAGTAGACGTAGTAGTACTGTGTAGATGTTAATAATGACAGAAATTCTAGTGAGTACTATCGGCCGTTTTAGTTGAAGCTGGATCGTGGCCTAACTCGAGAAACGTCTTTAAACAATCAAAACAGAGATATTGTAATGGTCATCCTCTTGTTGATTTGGCGGAAAATGACTATTTTTAATAATAATTTCTTAGCCACTTATGATCAACAAGTCTGACGGGATCTGAATTATTGATTTACGGTATTGATAGTTTTAGTGTGAAAATAATAGACTGTTTTATGTAAAAGAAACACACAATAATATTTTTTTTCTCAAACTACTACTTTATTAAAAGTAACCAAAGGCAGAGAAAGGAATACTTTTAAATTAACACGTATATTATTTCCGTTAAAATGCTAAAACTGCCTTATTACTAGTAACGTAGTTAGACACGACAAAACTAAAAGGGAGATTACAGAGGTACTAATAGGTTATGAGGGCTCCTGGGCCCTTTAAGAAATATTTTCCTTTGAAGCAGTTTCTCAATATAAAGATACACTAGTATTTCACAGAAATGTCCAAGACTAAAGTGAACTACGGGGGATCCCTATTTGTTAAGTAAATAACGACGACACAGTGTCACTGCGTCACCGTCGCGTCGCTACTCAACTCATTTTACATAGATTCTGATTTACATTTTATCATACCTGAACTCCAGTGCATACCAAGCTTCTTATAATATCAAAATTACCCATGTCAACAAGAAAATACAGAGCTTTAATAACACTATTGCCATCTAGTGGTGTATATTTACGCTACGTGGATATATTATTTCGTCACTTTGATCACCTTGGCTACTTAAATTTGTAAAAAATTAAATATTTACCGTTTATTTTTTCTTTAACTACAGAGTGTATAAATTCCCAGAACCGACTTCTATATAATTAGAGAACCTTTGGTGAAGATGTAGACTAGTATTTGTATCAAGGGACATAAAGCATTCCTTGCCTAATACACCCCCTAAATATTTTCTATGAAAATAAAACCCATGATATTCAGTTTTGTTCTTATTCCCACTCCGAATACCACATAATTTATTTGATTATAATCGCTTTTATAAATATATGAAATTCAAACACATCATAAATATAAGTTTATCAGCAACAAAAACAACAATAAAAAAATCACCGATAAAATGGTATGACAATTTTCGTATCCTAGTCTATATTTAACTTCGAACATGTATGAACACTTATTTGTAGTTTCCAAAGCATCTGCAAGGTGCGGAACTTTTAATAAAAACATATAATATCTAAGTTTATCAGTGTTTTACCTTCTACTGTATGCTCATCTGCTTTGTTTTTAAGCTTAAAAACAAAGCAGATGAGCATACAGTAGAAGGTAAAACACTGATAAACTTAGATATTATATGTTTTTATTAAAAGTTACGCACCTTGCAGATGCTTCTTTTTACGTGTAATGACTTGATTCAGTCCCCTTTTTTATTTCAGGTATTTTTAGTAACTGAATGCCCTGATGAAGAAGCTAATGTACCTAAACAGACCAACATTGTTCTGACACTCAAGACCGGAATCACCGTTCTTCCACGAATTCTGAAAATCATAGAGGTTAGTTAAAAAAGAAAACTCTGAAGCATAAAATACTTCACGCCTACGACTGTGAATTCTCCTTCAGTTAAATAAAAAATAAAATACTACTGAAATTTTTGAACATTTTACAGAGGGAACTGACTGAGATTTGTTTTCCAATATTTGCATAACATTAACTGTGTAGCGAACCAAATGTAGCTACACTACAGCGTGTTGAAATAAAGGAACACGAAAACTGTGAAAATCGTTTTAAGAAAAAACGACCATCTGGTGTCAAATCGAGAAAACACAGAATGTTCTTGCGCACGTAAACCGGTTTGTACTGGGTAAAGAAAAAAATAAATATGTTTAGAGAGAGGTATTTTCTATTATTTTTATCTAAAATTTCTTTTAAATGCTCTGTTAAAAGATTATATTGATGTTCATTTAAAGCGGCATGTTTTGGTGAAACTAAAATCTTGCAATGCTTCAGAATAAGTATAAAGCCATTGCTCTGTATCATAAATGACATAAACTAGATGACTGATCACCAAATTACCGATTTCTTTAAATACCATTCACGACCGGTAGGGTACACCTATTGCACCATATTTGTTTTATGTTGGTTCCTGCTTTCTTTTAGAATTTTCGCGCAAAGCTTCACAAAGGGCTGTCTACGCACTTTGAACTGATAGTTTATAGCGAAGGCAACTAGTCAACATTACTCGCCGACAACTCTTGGAATACTGTTGTCTGACTGAATAGTAGGATTTGGCTGTCGCTATTATAAAGCACCCACGGTACCATAGGGTGGAAGCGTGTGTTACTTACGTATTAGCCCCCCAGTGGCACAGCGGTATGTCTGCGGACTTACAACGCTAGAAATCGGGTTTCGATATCCGTGGTGGGCAGAGCACAGATAGCCCATGGTGTAACTTTGTGCTTAACTTCAAACAAACAAACAATTTTACGTATTATTAGGGACTCTGGAATCAGAAAATAAACAGTTTGGATAAATAGTTTCTTAAAAATATCTACAAAGCGTATGGGTCCATATGGAGTCCGCCGATAATTCTAGGTGGAGTCCCTACATGACGTGGACTATTAGTAAGCAAGTAACGAAAACTTTCACCAAACTAAACAACGGTAAATAAAATAATCGAATATTAGGATAAGAAGATTACTAGTCAGTCAAGTGCCTTTAAATTAATTAAATAGCCAATACTATTTATTTCAAAGTAACGGTGAAGAAGTTACATGTCACCAGAACTTTACCGGAGTAAACGGGTCTCGTGCTTTCTATTTACGGCTTATCCAAATATATTGGTTTCTTTCAGGAACTTAAAGCTCATTAAGCCACAACTGTAGTTCCTAAAGAACCTGTTGCCCCTATCTTGTAAATGCTAGTATCCTGCTAAAAGTTTAATATCCTTCTTGCTGGAGGTAAAGAGCAGGGAGATGCCAAGACAACTGAAAAATAGGATTTATTGATACACATTCAAGTCCCTTTCTTTAAAGGGAGCCTTTATTGAATGAGACAATCATTTTAGTCGATGTTAGATTGCACACAACCTAATATGTATTCAAATACATGATTAGATAATCTAAACTTAGTAGTTAAATTGTACTTTGGATTTAGTATTTAAATATATGCCGATATTTTAGTCAATTTACGATATTTGCCAACAAGACTGATACACACCATTTTCGTTTTCAACATAAATACGTTTTAATATACACACAACAGTACAATTTACAATAACAATTATTACAAATAGTTACTACAAACAATGATTTATATACAAAAGTTTCACAAACTTACAAACAATATAAAGTCTTCTTTCTAGTCTGGAACTTCCTTGATATCTTATCGAGGGTCTACGATGAGCGAGTTAATTACGAGTTGACGGAGATATATTTCACTTAACGGGAAGCTAGCTAGCTTTGTCTCTCACTGATCACACGACGATTTTTCCACCGTTGAAGTTAGGTAATGTTTTCATAAAAAATACTAATGTCCGATGAGAATCCACTGAAGCTAAATGATTTGTAACGTTCGAAATTTACAAATATTCCCAGTCAGATATCTTAAGTTTTCCGATTGATAAGCGTTATAAAAATCACAGTTATAGCTTTCGAAGTTTTATAGCACACTGATTATAGCGAACTAATAATAGACACTTTTTTTGGCGCGTTGGTTATATTTATACCTGTGTGAAAGCGTTCTAGAAATTTCAGTCTTACGTAACAATGCAAGTTACATTTTAAACGTTTACTTACATACATATATTGTTAATTCTTACTCTCGAGAATCTTCTTCAACTTTGGAGAATAGGCGGGAGTTTCGCAATACCTATCTAACAGTACAAGCTATGTATGTTTCCAAATACAAACAACGCTCACATTAAAATAAATACATAACAACAAATTCGTTACAGAGCGAGTAAGAACAAGGGTCTCATCAACTTTCAAAGGGCATGAAGTGGGAGCCCGTCTGGTAGGAGTGTTTTTATCACATATAGTTTTGTTTAAACATATCTGTCATCAGATTTTATCAACTGTGGTAATCTCAAAGGATAATGTCTATCACTAGAAACAAACATGGCTGTCAACTCCTGATGGCTAATAGAAGACGATTGAATAGATCTGAAAAGCGCAATAGATTTTAGTATTTCTAGCCTTACTATGCTAAAAGCATTATTAAAACTGTCATATGGCAGCCGACAATAAGTTCGAAAACAACCTATCTTAGATACAAACAGGAACAAAGTTGTTAGTGGTGCATTGAACGCAAACTGTGGATAAGTATTGTTGCGTCATCGAGGTCACGTGACTGGTGTGGCGCCACCTATTTTCTAGAACTATCCTGTACCTT
>NW_013666734.1:69509-74812 GCF_000517525.1 Limulus polyphemus | reverse complement strand
CGTCGGAACGAAGTTACGGAAAGTTAATTAACGAACGGAGACGTAACAAAGTATAATGAAGTCTGACGAAGTCTTGATAGTTGTAAGCATGACCAACTATTTCCATGCCAATATTTACGAATTTCTGGTTTTTAAAATCTTTTTAAGTATTAACTTTATCTACCTATAATTTTGTTGATAATACACATTCACGATGAAACCACCCACTGATTTTAATTGGATTTAATTTGAATTACAATCCTAATTGTAAGCTACCACAATAGACAACGTGCAGAACATGGTCGACTGAAAGAGTAGAATTTCACTCACCCAATAAGTAAAGGTTGCCCCTACAGCCAGCGAGAGTAGTCGGACTGACGAATTTCAACAAAAAATAATGCTTCCTTCGTATTCTTGTCAATTCTCATGTACATTTTGTGCGCATAATATATATTTTTTGTATTTGTAATTACATATGTGTGTGTGTGTGTGTGTGCGACAAAAAATATAATAAATAAGCATAGTTAGTAATAAAACCTTTGATTCATACGACAATGGACATAACCACTAAAAATATGCTAGAACCGCCATTATTTTTAATTCAAAATCCTAGAATCTTGTACTGTCATACTAATTTCATATTCAAACTACTAGCTTAATTATAGAATCTTGTACTGTCAAACTGATTTCATATTCAAACTACTAGCTTAATTATAGAATCTTGTACTGTCATACTAATTACATATTCAAACTACTAGCTTAATTATAGAATCTTGTACTGTCAAACTGATTTCATATTCAAACTACAAGCTCCCCATGGTTAAAAAATAAAAAAATGACTTAAACTACTATATCCGGATACGCTGATGTAGGCCATGTAAAGAAACTACGAGATTATCACTATGCTGTAAAATAGACCTTTTAAGTAAGTTACTAGCTACTTATAAGTTATTTCATGGTAGATTATTTTTTTTCCCAAAAAACTGTCAAGTTTCTACATTGCAAGACCAACCATTTAAATAGAGCAGGATCCGGAATCATCAGGGAATTTTCGCATGGATTTAAACAAATTCTAGGATTGAGATTAGATCTTCCATCCAGTTTCCAAAACTTTTTGGAGTTAAAACTTTACCCAAGTAGGTTAGCAAATCAAGACAACCGTTTAGGTTCCTGAATTACATTAGCTTAGCTCCAGACATACTATTCTAGCACACGCTTTAGAACATTTGATACTTTTAAACGGTAATATGTATGCACTAATGTCACATTAAAGTATCTTAACGTCTTATTACTAAATTAATGTATGTGTATTACAATTTAGAGTAGCCATGGAAATGTATTCCACCTGGAGACGAGACGAGCGTATAACAACGTCTCCACCCTTGATGTCCTGGTACGACTGGATATTTCTAGAAACGGTCTTCTTCATGTGATGAGGTCATTTCGTCAGGGTAACTTGGCGGACGTTACAATTCTTCGGGAGAAAGCTGTCAGTATCAAAGGTAAGGGTTGTTTGATATTATGGGTTTTAATCCAGAGTTTGAGGCCTCTGCGTCCCGATATGACTGGATACATCTGTATAATGGTTTTTAATGATGTCATTTAGTCGTGCCTGATGATGTTACAGTTCCTCACGAGAAAGTTGCCAATATCAAAGATAAGGTTGTCACGATCAGAAGCCTATACGATTACCTAAGTCTAATTATTAATTAGCTAGTAATTTGTTTGATAATTGGTGTTTATCCTACGTTTCGGCTACTAATCTGCTGCTGTCTTCATGAAGGTCCCGAGAAGGACTATTTCTATGTTAATAGTGACTGGGATTCGATCTCAGGTTTTATTGAGTGAGCGTCTCGTACATTAGCTACACGACTGGGGTCTCTCCCATTAGAACGTGAATTAACTAGTTATTTGAATGTTTTCTCTAGAGATAGCCAGGTTTTACTGACTTGTATGCTAGGTTAACTGGGTGTATATTATCAGTTAGATAGATGTACAAGGCCTCTTTTATCTTTTTTTTTTTTCATTTTTGGTTCAGTCCTATTATTTTAGTATTATTCCAATCTATCGTATTCTCTAGCATAATGGCATGATAGGGTATTGCAGATAAATGGTATTACCAATCCTTGTATGTATATTATGATCCTAAATTTTATTTTAGTTGGCCTCTTTGTTTCCCTAATATATTGGAGCGTTTCCGCTCTCCAGGGGCCTGGCATGGCCAGGTGGTTAGGGTGCTCGACTTGCAATCTGCGGGTCGCGGGTTCGAACCCCTATCTCACCAAATATGTTCGTCCTTTCAGTCGTGGGAGCATTATAACGTGACGATCAATTTCGCTATTTATTGGTAAAGAGTAGTCCAAGAGTTGGCGGTGGGTGGTGATGACTAGCTGCCTTCCTTCTAGTTTTACGCTCTTAAATTGGGGACGGCTAGTGCAGATAGCTCTCGTGTAGCTTTGGTCGAAATTCAAACCAAACCTCTCTGCAGTGTATGCGCGTGTTAACTGTGATATTATCGTATTCTAGCTCCTGAATACTGTTTTAATTTTATGTTATATACAACACCAACTTTAAACAGGACATATTTCTTAGCAAAGGATGGTTTACACCTTTCGTTCAAAAGAATCTCTTCCTTACCCTGTAATTTACGATACTTTATCACTAACTATATTATCCATCGCTTACAAACAACCACTGAACAATCCAACCTAGATCCATCAAATACTCCTAGCCATAGATCTTCAACCTACTCTATTCTCCGTATCCAATCTAGAAAGCCTCCTCAATCCATAGAGCATACCTCTGTACGCTACATGTCCAATACATTTCCAAACCTCATTTCTATCACAGTTTCTCCCGGAACTAGATATGCCCATTCTTTTAAATGTTGCACTTATGTGGGAGTTACGGCTTTTACTCCTGTTTCTAGAAACTTCTCCCTAAGCTCTAAACCTGACACACAACCCAATAATCCCGCCCCATTCACAAACTCTGATACTACCGTGAGTCACACTTCTACACCTACAAAGCTCTTTTCTACCATTACGTCCCCTTCTCCTAAATGTAGTAGTTATAGAGACTTTTTTTCTTCCATACGCAGAATCTTCTACAACCTTTGAAAGAAATCTTCATCCTTCACCCGATAACCTTTCACAACACCCTAAACCTGACGACTTTCTAAATCTAACAGGCCCCGAACCTTCTCCCTGTCACAAAGC
Organism: Limulus polyphemus; assembly: GCF_000517525.1. NCBI lineage: Eukaryota > Metazoa > Arthropoda > Merostomata > Xiphosura > Limulidae > Limulus > Limulus polyphemus. The sequence continues at coordinate 71,615 of NW_013666734.1, read as the reverse complement.
AAAACCATGTATTCTCCTTGAAATAAACGCTTCCTCCAAAACAGCTGCCCAAGTGCACTCTGATCTAAAATCTAACAAGACTTTCATACAACTCAGAAAACTGAATGAAAAAAGACTGAGGTACATGCACCATGCTGATGTGCTAGAACAGCATTTACATAATCAAACTATACCTAAATCCTTTAATCTAAATCCACCAATAGCCATTGGAGCCAATGACAAACTGTTTTGTTCGCAATGGAAGAAAATCCTTCATTCCACCTCACTTACGAAACTCACACAAGACTTTTGAAAATCCACAATAGACAATCTAGTAAAGAACATTGCTGCTATAAATTCAGAGGACACAATTTGTCCTATTGAACAACAGAACTTTGATGCATTTATTAACAAAATAAAGAATACTTTTTAAATTGACGCGAAAAACAACAATAAAAAAATATATCATGATCTTTCACATAAGAATAAAGGTTTCTCCCATCTAAACCGTAATGTCTGTTTACAACAAAATACCAACTTTAAACAGACTCATACTAATACTATCTGCGAGTCACTGATTAATAACTCCAACAATGTAAACACGTACATTGAGCTGTCTCCCGAAATATGTTCTACTTCTGACTCCACTAACTTAGTCACTTCTGCATCCGATAGGCCCAAACCCAAGAACACTTCCAATGTCTCCAATCTGTCCTATAAAATAGTAACTGAAACTCAACGTAAACTTCTCAATAAAGGTCTTAATTGTTTTCGTACCTCCAGCTTTGAAGTTATTTCCGACCTACAAGGATGTTAAGTACTTAGAGTTAGATTGTGGATATCGAATATTAATCTTTGTCATGGTTAGTAGCCTACAGGAGCTACTTAGTCTGATTCATAATACGTATTTTGTTTATTACTACACAATAATTACTAACTATTTTATATCTGTGTTTCGTCTGCTAATTTGCTGCCATCTTCAGGGAATTCCTAAGAAGGAGTGGACTCCGAATATTTTTGATACAAAGACTTGTGTACTATCCATTTGTCTGGATTCCTCCCTATTAGGATTTGATACAATTAACTTATTTGGATGCGTTCAAGAGAGGTATATAATTTCTACTGATTTCTATGTTACGTTAACTGTTTTCAGTGTGTAGTTCATATCCCATTATCACCAGGATATTCTACATTGAAGTTAAAAATACAGAGAGATGAAACTTAAGACATTACATCTGAGCATCTAGCCTATATATTCAACATATTGGCTATGTAAAAGTCAAGTCAGGTCCATGACCATTCCGATCGTTGGGGCACCTTTGATTTCCCTGCTCTCCTCCATTCTACATATTCAATCGCTGAGTCCTCTACTTTATGTCTGTCATCCACTTTGTTTTGGTTTGTCCTATAGGATAGTATTAGCGAGGGTGCCTGGTTTTCTTGCCAAGCTGTAGTTTACTTCTTCTCATAGTTTTTGTTAACGGTTCACAGGTGCCAGTTATTTGTACAATGTCCTTTCTAACTGACTTGTTTGTTCTGTGCGTGTTATACGGAATGCGCAAAAGTCTTCCGAGTCGTCTCATTTCGAAAGTTTTTACTCTATTTTCCAATATGTCTTTAAGGATACATGCGTGACGTCCTTATAGTGTTGTCAAGGTAACTACAGCACGGAAAAGATGAAATTTTGTTTTTAATGTGATGTCCTTACTTATACAGATTTCCTTGAGTTTCGTAAGTTGTCCTGTGGCTGGTTATTACTTCCTTTTTTTTTATATTGTGTATTCTCTGATGTCCGTTTCAAGATATTTAAAACTGCTGGCTTTCTAATATCCTTCACCAGCTTTGATATCCTGCAGTGTTGCACGATCAATGCTAATGCTAAAAGTACTCATCACGTTATTCTTATCTTCATACCATATTCTTAGCTATATCAAAAAACTTCGTTAAAATTCAATATTTGCTTCTATTTCATTCTGAAAGTATTAATGTCCCGCTTGTTAACTGTCAACGTCTGTTTCTACTCGCCCTGTAGAGGTTTCCACAGATACAAGTATTATTCTTATTTGACCCCCCCCCCCACACACTCACACCCACATTCCCACGCCCCCCCCCCGTTTCAACGAACGT
>NW_013666734.1:57772-68645 GCF_000517525.1 Limulus polyphemus | reverse complement strand
TAGTCTAACGTACTGTTCTTACTCGCCCTCCGTAGTAGGTTCGTACCACGATACAATAAGTTATTCTTACTTTGTACCCCCCCTACCCCCCCACCACACACACACACATACACACACTGGCTCAGCGGTAAGTCTGAAGGTTGATGACACCATAAACCGGGTTTCGATACCCGTGGGGAACACAGCACAAATATCATATTGTATACCTTTGTGATTATCTACAAACAAGCTTATTTGAAAGCTGCACAGGGTTAGTGAAGAGACATGTGATAAAAATTAAAATCACACCCAACCTAGGCTTTACATAGCATAATAATTGATAAAGCTTTATAGCAATGGGTACTTTCTAATAATAATCAGGCATCGAGTTTAATATTTAAAGTAAAAATGCTCTATATCAAATAATCTAGTAAGTAGCAAGACAGAAACTCACTATTGTAAAAAAATTCATATTTGTTCGAATTCATTTTATCTCAGGAATTCGCTACTAAACATAAAAGAAAATTCTCTGACCTTATTTCTGACAAAATAAACAATTACACAGATTTATATTAACTCCTTCTCGTTTTGAATTGTCTCTAGGTACTAGAAATCTAAACCTGTTATCCTTTGTTGAAATCTTGAAATGTTATTTTAATGAAAGAAGTAGTGGCCTAGTGTAATTAACAGTGTTAATTAAAGTTAATCGATTACTTTACATAAACTTTAATAAGTTGATTTTGCCATCGCCCACAGCGCCGAAAGAAGAATGACAGGTTGATTAAAATGTTACAGAACAAGAGCTGCAAACAAGAAAAAATTGACATTTACCACGAGGACTTCACAAATCTTATCATCATCACATAGCTGAAACCACATTAAATGTATTTTCGGTTCTGATCTGGACTTTAATAATTTTTCAATCAGTAATATTTCTCTTTTAAGAAACAATGAAATAATTAAACGATATATTGATGGTGCACTTGAGGACATAAAAAATTATACCAATCTTCTAGATATCCTGATATTAATGGTATCTTTAAAAAACTGGATGATCAAAGGCTGGAAACGGCACAGTAAAGTGTTACCAGAAATAATAATCATGTGCTGACGGAAATACCAATTACATGGGTGAACGGGAAAAACAACAACAACAACAAAAAAAAAAACTGGATGATCAATGGCTGGAAAAGGCACAGTAAAGTGTTACCAGAAATAATAATCATGTGTTGACGGAAATACCAATTACATGGGTGAACGGCAAAAAAAAACAAAAAACGATGATCCATGGCTGGAAAAGGCACAGTAAAGTGTTAACAAAAATAATAATCATGTGCTAACGGAAATACCAATTACATGGGTGAACGGCTCGGGCATTTGGGGATTTCTCCAGAGGAATCATAAGTCCTGATGAAAAATGTAATCCAAATCTATCGGTTGATCAGCTCTTAACGGAAATTTTAAAACATTTAAAGATATCCAAAAACACAAGACAGGTTGAAAATATTGATGGGTGGCTTAGATAAGGTATATACACAAACAGTTACACGATATTGTTGTGTTTAAAAAGTTTGGTGGATAGGCAAATATGAGTTTAAACGTAAATGAATGACCAAATTATGAAGGTGAATCTTAAGTTTGATATAAAGAACTGAGTTCAAACAAATTATATAAATGAATGATCACATGATAATGGTCAGGTTGAAAAAGTTAGTGGTCGGAGTGAAATAAAACAAAGAAAGTGCGCCAAATTGAGCAACAAAGCATGGTTAAATTGTCATTTTCAATATTTGTTGTAGACTCGTAATATTTTATCTGAACCAATATCAGAACTCAACCAAACATCCCCACTGATAGAAGCGTGTAATCTCCGAACCCCATAACTTTAGAGGGGCTGTCAGCTACATACAAACTGGGAGACTGAACCATTCTAAGTTGGAAGACGGCGAGAAGGTTTATACACACAAATAACTAACTTGGAATAGCATAAGGCTTAGTAAAATGTTGTTCATTTGTGATATAACAATCCCTTATAATTTCGTGCGTACTTTTGTATATGGAAGTGGCTTGTGCTACAGGATAAGAGGAAACGTTAGTAATTGCTCAGTTATTCCAGTAAACTTGGATTCTTAACTTTAACTCTTCAAATGAAAACACAATTTTTCGTAACAAAACAGTATACATGATAATTTTTTATTACTATTTTTAAATCATACTGGTCGTAGCTTAACTTAAGTGCCCCACGAGCTTTCGGAGTGACTACAGTCTTTCTTGTTGATATCACCAAATACTTAGGTTAATCAAAATGTATGAATATGCTTTCAATCTGACTACAGTATTTAGCTATATATCCTAAATTTAATATCTTTATTTGTAAAATATAAGGGCATTAATGTAGGAATATATTGTGAGAGTGTTTGTACAATACAAACTATAATAACAAAAGTTATCTTAATGGTTAAAACGCCAGTACGTTATTTTCTTTGTGTTTGCTCACTAAGCTTATAATATTTCCTAGATGGTTGTTAATTCTATGCTTTTGGACACAATACAGTAATTTTTCTATCAAATGTAAGACATTTAGCGTGACGTGTATATGTCGCAATAGAACATTTACTAGACTTGACGACTTAATTTTACGAAACATCTGATTGTTAGGTTTAAGAAACATCTACTTAATTTAGTCATTGTCAGCATTAAGAAACATTCAATAAACTTAACCATTGTTGATATTACGAAATATCTAGACTGTTCATAATCACTGATAACGTTAAGAATACATTATAAATTTAAACACTGTTAACAATAAGGAAAATCTAATAAATCTTAACATTACAGAATAATTAATAAACTTTACTACTGTCAAAATCAAGAAACTTCCAACAATACTAGTTATTAATATTAGGGACCATCCAGCAGGTTAGATATTTGTTAATACCAATCTTTAACAAAACCTGCTCACCACATGAGTATTACTTGCGCCAATGATGAAATTTCATACGGGTTAAAATGAGGCAAGAATCGTTGGTTAATATTCGATATAACAAAATGTTCTTATTAAGTTTCCAATTAGAAATGTTCATTCTACAAACCCACAAGTTTATAATGTCCTATACCTATAAATGCGATGATCGAAATTGTATTCTATAAGCTAACCTTACCTTTCTAAGATGTGGGTATGGTAGGTAAAGTGATGCGACGAGATGTAGTTAGAACTGATTGCTTTCCTTACCTAAGGCCGACTGCTTTATACCTGCATGGAATGGCTGCAGTGTCATCACGTCAGCACAGTGATGGGGAAAGAAGCCTGGCGTCCGTGTCTTTCTCGCGTTAATTAAAGTGTGCTTGTCACACGATCCTCTCCTCTTTTCTTATACCAAACTACAGTAGTTAGGTTAATGAGCTTCCAACTTTTCTTATCAGACCTTGTATGTGTTTACTGAGTGCAGTAAGTTAATAATAAACAGTGGTTGAAATACAATTGTCAATCCAGAGATTGCATCTTTTACTTTTTTGAAATGGTTTTGGTGCTGTCAGTACTTATTCGTGATAACATCAGATGCTTCTGCCAGACATTTATCGCTAAAAACGCGCAAATTCAGCGAATATTTTTTAGGTTCTATTTTTTATATGCAAACGTATTTCGTATAGGTCTTAATTACGAGGTTGATTTTGTCGGAAATATCTATCTATCAATATATATATCGTTCTGTAAGTTCCATAAAAATTTTACAAATATTATATCTTGTTCTGTATCCTTGTTTGTTAGCCGCAATATAGCAGCTCATAGAATGGCACCGAGTTGTTTTTTTCCCGAGTACAAACTTTGAGCTCATAGCTTCGTCATATTTTGACCGATTTGAGATCTAATTACAGTATTGGACTTGGGAGGTCAAAACCCTTTCGATTGACGTATTTGACTACGTCCAAGGTCTCATTGATTAATGTACTCTAATTCTGCCTAAAAGAATTTCTATTTGAGGGTAGGCTGGTAGAGATCCTGATGAGTAATAAAATTGAATCTGGTATACGCGCGCCCCACGCTTGGTATTGCTATCGCATGAAAATCAATTTATATAAAAGCCAAGCGTTGGTTGATCAGTCTGTCAGTCACGATCGATTTATCCGAATTTCGTGAGTTACACGAGTCCAGTTCCACTTCTTTTCCTATAATACTTCCTCTTTTGATTGCTCGTTCCTATTTAAGTTGAGTTTAATCGCTAACATAAGCGTAAATAGCTCCGAAATTTCGGCACTTTTTCTGCTATATAAAAGCCTGTCCAGCAGGGAGTTCCCAGGACCAGATCAGGCATGGCGTTATGTGTGTGACACAACATCATCTACATCATTATGACGTCAAACTAGGAAGGATCCGAATAGGAAGACTCCCGTGATTGAAGACACGGAAGTGCATTCGCACCCTATCAACGCCTATATAAAATAAATCAAAAATGAGTGCAAATCTATGCTTGGGAATTATTACGAAAAACTGAAGATACCAATTAACTGTAGAGAAGAGGACGACTTTTCCTCAGAAGAAGAACAAGTGTGTATGTGGTCATCGTAGGTTTGCTCAGTTATATGTAGTGGATTCAGGAGCAATATGTACTATGTTCCTAGGAAAAAACTTATATATTTCTTTTATTTATTTCTGTTGTGTATTGCCAGTCATTTTCGACGGGTTTTTACGCTAGTATAGCTAATAAAAAGGAAAAAAAAAGTATCATAGATTAATTTACTCTAATCCTGCCTAAATGAATTTCAAGTGCCGCAGCTATTGAGGATTCCCTCTTGTTTTTGTTCTTGTAAACTTGTTATTGACCGATAACATCTATTGATAATAAACCAAGTTCTTACGATAACTTCTCAAACAATTGATTTTTATATAGCTTGAATTCTACATACTTACCGGATTATAACATATAAAATAAAGAACATATCGGGTTTGTACACGATTTCCAGGAAGAGTTATTCAGAGGAAGACAGGTGACCTGAGGCTCGTATATATTGTTGTTTGATAAAATTCATGCATATGGTTACGTTATATGGTCATGATTTTGTTCTTTGTGATATATTTTCAGTGTTTATTATACATAGTATTAGTTTTCATTCTGACCGAATGCATATATATGTATACAAAATATAGTATTAGTTTGATTCTGATGGAATACGTACATAGATCAATTTAAACTTAATAAATTTTTGTTTTACAAACAGCTCTCTGTTTGTGGAATAATAACAACATTAACAGAAATCCCCCCCCCCAAAAAAAAAGCCTCAGCGGTAAGTCAAAAGGCTTAAAACGCAAAACAACAACAACAAAAACGGGTTTCGATATTCGTGGTGGGCACAGCACAAATAGCCTGTTCTGTAGCCTTGTACACAAAAGTATCTACTGACTGTAGTGACTGTTAAAGGCTGTAAGAATAAAAAGGACCGAGAAAATAGTCTCATTTAATAAATACGTAATCTAACTACAAAAAGGTTATCATCGATAAAACATTGGAAAACGAAGGTTTATTTATCATATAAAATATTTTTCAAACAAACTGATACTGAAATGTCTTTTTGCTGATTTTTATTTTAGATCCCTGGTTTCCTCATCACATCAGTGACTTGGACTACTGTACTCATGTCATGACTAAGTATGAGCCAGAATTGGATAATGATCATCCGGTAGGCCTCTTTCTGTGTGGATACTTCTTAAATTGGAAAAAATAAATTATTTTAATAATTAAAGTTTTCAACTAATGATCCTACGACACTACCAGTTTCTTTAATAATTTATAAGCAAAAATTAAAGATAAAAGAGTATTTTGTTTTGGGAGGAATAATTAACACAAATATAAAAAAAAACTAAAGGAATTATCATAATTATTCAAATATATTTTGCCATATAAGTTTAAAATGTTACTATTTCATCGTTTTTCATAAGCAGCATATCCAAGCATGGTTAAACAAGAGGTGTCAATATAAAATCATATAAAAAGCTACCAAAGCTACGACGAGAATGCTATGGAGCTATTCATAAAGCAAAATACATAAACAGATTATTATATAGCTATTTCTACAATATCGATTTGGAACAACTTCCATTTCTAAAATAGCTTAATTCTTCATTTACTTTTTTATTAGGATTAAAGCCCCCCAGTGGCACAGTGGTATGTCTGCGGACTTACAGCACTAGAATCCGGGTTTCGATACCCGTGGTGGGCAGAGCACAGATAGCCCAATGTGTAGCTTTGTGCTTAATTTCAAACAAACAAACAAACAATTAGGATTAAAACTGTTTTAAAACCTAATACTTTCTGACAACATTTCTGTTGGTAAAAAAAAATGATAAGAATGACTAATTATGCTTGCCTTGGTGGTCTGTTTCAATCCTCCATTACAGTCCTTGCTATTCTAATAACAACTGTGTAAAGTACAAAATGTTTTCAAATATGCACAATGATTATAAAACATCTTTAAAATGATTGTATCTTAAAATTACATGTCTTAGGGGAGGGGAACAAAATTTAACCAGATGCACATTGAAAATCATTAGTTTTTATTCAGGATCGTTTGGACATGTTTAAAAGTTATCTTGTATTGCATACCTAAATTACTTTTCTCTCAAAATATCTTTGTCGTTATTTCTCTTTTTTTCTCTTGAGATCAGTGAGTAGAGAAAATTCTTGTCAGTGTGCAGGATATTACGAGGATCAGTTAACTCTGTCCAGAGCAGATGATGCTTATAGTAACTTCGATTACGGATAAGCTAAACAGGCTAACTGAAAACAACGTAAAATATATTTAACATTTTCTATGACAGCTTTTGAAACACTCTGTACCAAACTTTTCTGAAGAAAAAAAAACAGAAAAAACGTATGAATTCTCAGTGTGACTCTGATGAAAGTTTGTTCCCTTAGGACAAGGAATTATTAAGACATAATACTTTTAAGTATGGAATTTACTTTACATTCACAATGGAGTACAGTGGTACCGGTAGAGTAGAAACTCCTAGTAAATATTCGTAACTAAAGCAGACCGGGCGTGACCTAGTGTTTAACGTACCTGACTGCAAACCCGAGGGTTCCAAGTTCCGGTCCCGTTGCTACAACGTTGCGCTCTGTATTTTGGGGTCGCGTGTGCGTTATACGAATGACGGTAAAATTCTACTACTCGATTAGAGTAGCCTAGGCCTGGCATGGCCAAGTGGTTAGGGCGTTCGACTCGTAATCTGAGGGTCGCGGGTTCGAATCCCCGTCGCACCAAACATGCTCGCCGTGGGAGTGTTATCATTTTACGGTCAATCCCCCTATTTGTTGGTAAAAGAGTAGCCCAAGAGTTGGCGGTGGGTGGTGATGACTAGCTGCCTTCCCTCTTGTCTTGCACTGCTAAATTAGGTGACGGCTAGCGCAGATAGCCCTCGTGTAGCTTTGCGCGAAATTAAAAAGGGTAGGGTGTGTTGATTGGGACTTTCTAGTCTATCACTTAGAAACTAGGAACAAATAGTTCTAGTGTAGTTTTACGCGAAAATTCTAAACAAACAAAAAGTAACTCCAGCTATCAGAGTAGGTTTTCAATGTACACAAGAAATTTATGAAGAATTCAAAAATAAACCAATAGTTTGAAAAAAAAAAGGAGTTTAAAGTAAGCGTTAGAAACTGATTAACCGTTTTATTCACATCATTTCTTTCGTCTTGAGTCTTCACCATACGATTATATTCGCCTTCCAGCAGAATTTTTTAGAATTATTCTTAATTGAGATTTTAACAGAATCCGAACTTATCGTTTCTCTGTACCAGTCTGTAAAATATTTTAGAGGATAATCCGGGTAAAGAAACTATTAAGAAACGCAGCTGATAAGCAAATTGGACAATCCGGGTAAAGAAATTTCGAAACTATTAAGAAACACAGATGATAAGTAAATTGGATAATCCGAGTAAAGAAAATTTGAAATTATTAGAAAATGCAGATGATAAGTAAATTGGATAATCCGGGTAAAGCAATTTTGAAACTATTAAGAAACGCAGATGATAAGTAAATTGGATAATCCGAGTAAAGAAAATTTGAAACTATTAGAAAACGCAGATGATAAGTAAACGAAAGTTTAGTTATTCTGAAAAGTTTGGAGAAAGTAATGAAATTATTTTTACAGCAATTCATAAATATTGTATTTTTGTGAAACTTTAAGCATCAGAAGATATGTTTTCTTTTTTAGGGGTTCTCAGATAAAGTTTATCGTGCTCGAAGGAAGGAAATCGCCGAAATTGCTTTCAACTATAAATAGTGAGTTTCGTTATTTTTCAATAAAACTTTATGAACAATATGTCTTACATTAAAGTCAAATCGAGTTTGTTCTCCTCTGTTAAAAACATAAGTTTTTAAATTAACAATTTAACAAAATACAAGGAGTCTGTGACAAAAATATATTAATACTTGAAATATAACTTAACTTAGTATTTCTTTGGTTTCAAAACAATTACATTTTTGGTGTTTAGTTATTCATAATATTCTCCTTTATATCTTTCATTGTATAAAAAAAATGAATGTAACTAGGCTTAACAGTAATTGTTTATTCACCATTTGGAGCTTTATATGATTATGCAAACACACACTAGGGCAGAGAAATATCCCCCTCTGAAAATCATATCTTATCTTTATTTCTTACTTAGTAGAATCATAGAATGTTATGATACTTCGCAATAAATCAAATATAATTCAACAAATTAAACGCAACATTACCAGTTATTTTGAATTCTTAATAATCTGAATATTGGTAATTAGCTTTCAAAAGAAGAATCTAAAAAGTTTAGTGACTTGTATATTTTGAGCTCCCAATGCGACAATAACTACTGCATAAAACGCAAAGTTATCTTGATTACTAAAGATCATGATGGGCTGAATAAAACTAAATTAAGCCAAAACACTAGCACTCAAGTGGTCATGATGAAACGGTATCATTGAGCCAGTCATGATGAAACGGTATCATTGAGCCAGTCATGATGAAACATCAGCACTCGGGTGGCCATAATAAAACACTAGCACTGAGCTGGTCGTGGTGAAACACTAGCACTGAATTGGTCATGATGAAACACAATCATTTAACTTGTCATGATGGAACACGAGCACTGAGCTGGTCATGATGAAACACGAAACTCAACTTGTCATGATTAAACACTAGCACTCACTTTGTCATGACGAAGCACTAACATTCAGGTGATAATGATGAAACACAAGCACTCAGGTGATCCTGATGAAACAGTAGCACTCAGCTGTTCATGATGAAACATTAGCACACAGTTGGTTATGATGAAACGCTAGTATTCAGGTGGTCATGATCTACTAGCACTGATCCGGTCATTATGAAACACTAGCACTCAGCTGGACATGATTTTTGTCAGCTCGATTAATTTTTCCATTACCTTTACCTTGAAACTTGATAATCCCTCAGTAAACAGCTTATATTCTTCATTACTTACCTTTTTTTTTACCATAATAGTGGACAAGTCATACCTCGAGTACAGTATACAGAAGAAGAGATTCAAACGTGGTAAGCAAACTAAAAAGCTTGGTAATGCTAAGCTAATACGATTAAACGATAAATAACATAAACAGCTTCGTACTAGTGTAATTAAACAAACTTCTTTTGCATGTCTACCGAGATGTTCATAGATTATGATTAAATGTTAAATGGGTGACATCACATTTGTTAATACTTAAGATAACCATGAATGGTGGTCTCCACGAATTTTGATGACCTGTTGTAAATCAGGGACTTAGATGATAGGAAAGAATACCGATAATAATTAATTTTGATATATGAAAACATTATGGGCAACTTTACTTTCTGGAAGTGTAAGAGTTTGATTTTTTAGACCACTCTTCGGGGGTTAGACCAATTCGGGAACATTAATTTCTCCACATCAGAACTTTTTATAATTAAGAAACATTTTTAGCGTAAGACACTAGTCTTATAACATAATAACAAAAAAAAACAAATATTTCTGTATCATATGATCATTATAACAGTCTAGGTACAATTGTTTAATGTCTACTGATAGCAAAAAGACGACTGGCTAAGTTCGTGTATGAAATGACAACAATGATGGGTGTATATCACTGCGTTTGTGAACCCTGTTTGCTAATTAATAGATAATCTAGTTTTTGTGACCTATTTTATAAAGTAATTTATAAGTCGACTTGTAATCTACATAGATTTACTACCATTTTCAGCATTTTGGTTATTTCACGTCTAAGAATGAATATATAATTTTCCGATAGTTTTCTATCTGAAATAGCAAAAGTTTGTGTTCTAATAAATATATTTCATTTTTGTTGTTGGTTTTTTCACTTCCAACAACAGGTGTCAGTACCAAAGTATAACGATATGAATAACATATTATAATTTCAATAAGTTAAATACACTGAGTTATGGAGAGTCATTCTGCTTGAGATATTCTGTTTGTTTTGAATTTCGCGCAAAGCTACACGAGGGCTATCTGCGCTAGCCGTCCCTAATTTAGCAGCGTAAGACTAGAGGGAAGGCAGTTAGTCATCACCACCCACCGCCAACTCTTGGGCTACTCTTTTACCAACGAACAGTGGTATTGACCGTCGCATTATAACGCCCCCACGGCTGAAAGGGCGAGCATATTAGGTGTGACGGGGATTCGAACCCGCGACCCTCAGATTGCGAGTCGAGCTCCTTAACCACTTGGCCATGCCGGGCTTGAGATATTGTAATAAATGAATTGTGACTATTGCATATATTTTTTTTCAATATAACTGATTTTGTGGTTAAGTGGAACTACTCTTAGCTACTCTTATTTTACGCGTTATCCTGTAGTCCTTACTCCTAAACCTTACAGTCTGTAGTGCTTGGTTCGCATCCCCGTCCCACCAGATA
>NW_013666734.1:34792-56772 GCF_000517525.1 Limulus polyphemus | reverse complement strand
ATCTTTTCAATTTCACCTCTGGTGAAAAAAGAAAAGATAATCTGTGACGTAGAAGCCTAATGCATTCCTTAATTGGCTGTACCCTCTGCTATGGACTGCAGTTTTGCCTATTCAAGGCTCATCAGCACAGCTTGGGTCAGTAAACCAAAGAAATGCCATTAAGTCTCCTTATATGGTGAAGTGCATATAATATCTATGGGGTTTTGAGTCCATTTTACTATATGGTGAAGTGCATATAATATCTATGGGGTTTTGAGTCAGTTTTACTATATGGTGAAGTAAAACGGACTCAAAACACCATAGATAGTGTAATATTCTATTATTACGTCTGAACCATTTTCAACAGGAGAGCCGTGTACCAGCAGATCAGTCACTTGTACCCTACCCTTGCCTGTGAACAGCACATCAGAGTATTCCGTTTGTTGGAAAAAGAGTGTGGCTACGGACCTAACAACATCCCGCAGTTGGAAGACGTCTCAAAATTTCTGAAAAGTATGTTTTAATCATTGTAACATAAAATAAACGACAAAGTTATTGCGAAGTAACCCTTAACCTCAAAATTATTGCACCCTTTAAATTAGTGTTACAAAAGTTAACAATAGAAAAGGAAGGGTGCGGGTTCTAGATATGTTGCAATATTTTTGTGAATTGTTTTATCATTGTTTTTTAATATCTTACAGAATTCTAAGATCTTACGAGTGAAAGTAAAGAAGAATATATAACAATATGTCAACCGCTTTATATCTGTTATATCCACTGCCGATGAGGTCTTTTCCCCAATACCGGGGCTCGTCGGGCCGGCTAGGATACGAAAGACACAGTAGTGGTTGAGTCACTATGTATTTTATCAAATTTCATGAAGAACAATTATTATGGTGTAAACTAGATTAAGTCGAACGAATGTGAACAAGAGAGAGATCACTGTTGACACAACAAAGGAGGTAACGATCAAGAACCAGTGTTCTATAATCATACAGTGTGCGAACGAATGTGTAGAAGAGATCACTGTTGACACAACAAAGGAGGTAAAGATCAAGAACCAGTGTTCTATAATCATACAGTATGCAAACGAATGTGTAGAAGAGATCATTGTTGACACAACAAATGAGGTAACGATCAAGAACCAGTGTTCTATAATCATACAGTATGCGAACGAATGTGTAGAAGAGATCACTGTTGACACAACAAAGGAGGTAAAGATCAAGAACCAGTGTTCTATAATCATACAGTATGCAAACGAATGTGTAGAAGAGATCACTGTTGACACAACAAAGGAGGTAAAGATCAAGAACCAGTATTCCAGAATCATAGGGTATGTGAACAAACGAGATAACTGGCCCTTGGTGAAATTCAATCAGGGAAAGTAAAATACCTATTTGAGTAAGTAAGTAATGTATTATAAGAAAATAGTCGAGACGTTGTAAAACCACAGATGATGCTTCAAACATGTGTGGTTTTATCAGAATCATCACCAAAGAATATACATATTTGGCGCTACACTCGTGTTCCTAATCTAGTTAATGTCCAGGGGCACATAGCTACTGGGGTGTACGGGGGAGGGGTACCCCCCATTAAGTAGCTAGAGATACTTTCGTCGGGTAGAACAACAATCATTTGGGTAATCTACCCAACTAATACACATGTAACATGGACAGTTATCTTATTAAATCAATGATATCAACAAGTAAAAGATCTAATTATTTCATCATAGGAAACATTGAATTTTCCTCACCTGTCGGGCCACTTGGCAAGCCGTTCCAAACATTTGTTTATACCTGAATAAGTTATTAGTTACTTTACCTTTAAGATGTATATACTTTTGAACCCAGTGGATGGCCACTGCCTGATAAGCAATTTAAATTTAAAGCCATTTAAAATTTCATTGTGCTGGTACCCGCTGATTTGTTAGTTGTCTATTTCACAGTTGCACTAAGCAACACGCATTCTTTGTAAAGTATACATCAGCAAACTAGACAGAGGCTGTCTACTCCTTTATCCCTTAGTAGGTACATATTGTATTCATTTTCAGTTGCGAATTTTTTAGATGTAAGAAGACATGAATACAGATAAAAAGCAATTAAATTAATGAAAAACCGTGAAATTGAATTATAATTAAAGCATTCTTTATTCGTAGTTATCTTTTATTTTCTGTAAATCCTAAAATCTCACTTTAATTGAGAGACTCCCCTCAGTGCTTGCACCTAAATTACGCCTCTTATTATGACTAATACAAACAAAACACCTTGGTTACGCCTCTGGTTATGACTGATACAAACAAAACGCACCTTGGTTACGTCCCTGGTTAGGGCTTATACCAACAGAAGTAACGCATTTTCGGTTTCCTAGTTGTGTGATATTATCCCATGAATCTTACATAAGAATGCGAACAAACAAACTCATTGTCTCTGTTAAGGGTAATCCTGGTGACTCAAGGGTAAGTCTGAAGGATTATAACACTAAGAACCAGGTTTCGATACCTGTGTTAGGCAGAACATAGATAGCCCATTGTGTAGCCTTGCGCTTATCAACAAACAAGAACTATCAACAATGACAGACCTAGACGACTATGTTCAACACGTTGGTGGATTAAAGAAAGTATTCAGGATAATTCTGAGAAGTTACTTTATAAATACCTTGTCAGATATCAGCCAGAACAAAGAATTGCACTCTTAAACAAGGCACGAGTTCAACTTGCTTCTGAATTTATATATTTTTTTTATATTTTTTTTCGCTGTGCAACTCGTGCAAGAATTGTGCATATTGTATTACAAATATTTATATTTAGTAAATGAAGCTATATTATAAAAAACTTATATCTTAGAATAACCTAAACTATTAAAGTAGAACCACAAAATCTATATCTTAGAATAACCTAAACCATTATCAAGATAATGAACCATAAAATGTATATCTTAAGTAACCTAAATCATTATCAAGATAATGAACCATAAAATCTATATCTTAGAATATCCTAAACCATTATCAAGATAATGAACCACAAAATGTATATCTTAAGTAACCTAAACCATTATCAAGATAATGAACCAAAAATTTATATCTTAGAATAACTTAAACCATTATCAATATAATGAACCACAAAATGTATATCTTAAGATAACCTAAACTATTGTCATGATAATGAACCATAAAGTCTATATCATAAGTTAATCTAAATTATTATAATGATAATGAAACACAAAATATATATATCTTAACTTAACCTAAACTATTATAATAATAATGAAACACAGAATGTACGTCTTAAGTTAACCTTAACTATTATAATGATAATGAAACAAAAAAGAGGACTTACTGGTTTACATTAACATCAGGTTTCACAAGATGAAAAGGTAAAATATATTCTTCATGCACGTACATGGGGGAGGGGGGGAAGTCGGACGAACCCACTATTTTTGTTATGTATTTGTTTGTTTGTTTGAAGTTATGAACAAAGCTACACAATGGGCATCTGTGCTCTGCCCACCACGGGTATCGAAACTCGGTTTATAGAGTTGTAAGTCCGCAGACATACCGCTGTGCCACTGGGGGGCTTTTGTGATGTAGAAAATTATGCTTATATAGTTATAGCAAGCTGCTTATGGTATTTAACATTTTCTACATAGTCTACATTATTCTGATGAAGTATTAACATTTTTTGGCTTGAAATAGTTGCATGCAATGGCTTCTGTAGACACTTTGTAATTGGAAGCTGAAGCCGTATTGCTACTGTCAGGTTTTGTAGGCTGGATTCTGTACAGTAGGTCTCTGTGACTTGTTGGCGATAAATTTCAGCAATACACAAACAGCAACATAGTCCACGTGTTTCAAAATAGTATATTAAAACAAGTCAAACGTATATGCAAAAGTTTGTTGACTTTTCATTGGATGTTTGTGGATTTTATGTAAACAGCCATGCAATTGTTTAAGCTATATACAATTTTTCTGGGGAGGCATGTCCCAAGACCCCTGTAGCACGTGCTTTACATGCTGGTTGTGCTTCGTACAATATGTGTTGGCTTTTGATCTCACAAATTAGAACCCTCTTTCAAACATTATGCGTACGAGGCTCTTGTTAAATTTCAAGTGCTCGAGTCAACAAACACAATATGAAAATGGTTTCTGCGCTGTGCACCACCGGCACAGCTGTCGAGGAAATGGAAACAAATATTGAACTGTATATAAATACTCTGAAAAATAACATATAATCACATCTGAGAGCTAGGACACACCAAATCTAAGTACAGGAATTCCGTTTTTAATCTGAAATAAAAAAGAAAAAGAAAAGAACGGTACTTTCAAACACAATACGAAAGATAACTTGGAGGAAATACTGGTTGAAATATTTGTATGAGATTTTTTTGTTTTGTTTTGTAATTCTTGCTTTTTATTAGAAGAATCACATTTTGATAAAGTGCCCCCCAGTGGCACTGCGGTATGTCTGCGAACTTACAACGCTAGAAACTGGGTTTCGATATCCGTGGTGGGCAGAGCACAGATAGCCCATTGCGTAGCTTTGTGCTTAATTCCAAACAAGCAACTTGTTTATGCTTAACTTCAAACAAACAAGCAAATCTTGCTGAAGTTAATGGAGCTTAGGGACATCAAAGTTTCTATCATGAGGAGTGTAGAATACTTTTTGAGAGTATGATGAATCATACACGAAAACTTTTTACTCTTTACTTTTTAGAGAAAATCATCACGATGTATTAAAACGCTACCAACATTATTTCTCAAATTACATGGTACAAAATCGCTCTACTAAAAATATCACTCGGTAAAAAGTATGTCCTCACGATCTAAACGAAATAAAAAATATCCACATTTGTAACTACTCAAATTCAGAACTATTAAACAATTCTTTTGTTTCTTAGCTATGATATTCTGATATATTACAAATTCCATGATGCTTTTGCTCTCTGCTTACCTGAGATTTATAAGCCTGAAGATCCCAACTAAGTACTTTCTGTTTATAATAACGCAAACACTAATTAGCAAAACTAAAGGACCAGTCTTCATACGTAGCTACATCCCAGTCTAATGATGAATGATGCACTATACACAAAATGTAAATGCTTAATTTTCGCTGACTATCAAATCATTATTAACTCGAATTATTTCATCCCAAAATTAGCATTGCAAAGAAATAGATCAAATTAAAAATATTTGCACTTTTGAAAAAATTCAAAACTATTTTAAAATATTTACTGGACACTAATAAAAAGGTCTAAATAATACACAAGAAAACCAGCTAATTTATGATTACATAATGTTGAAGATAGAAACAATGGGTCTGAAAACAACTATTATTTTTATATATTTTAGAAAAATCGTAAATAATTTTATAAGATCAGCCCACCAGTTGAATTTGATCACCTGAAAACTTGTTTAGAAAACAAATTTCTTTCTTAATCTTTAATGAATATACGCCTAACTTGGTTTCATAATCAAATAATTTAAGTTTACTATTTACATTTAAGACAGTAAAATATTTTCAGTGTAACAAGTACTACTCAAACTCACATTTCTATTTCCTTTTCTTTATTGGGTGATGTTGAGCACAAAGCTACAGAATAGGATATCTGTGCTCTGCCCACTACAGGTATCGAAACCTAATTTTTAGTGTTGTAAGCCAGCAGACTTACCGCTGAGCCACTAGGTGGATTCCTTTTTATCTGGCTTATAAAGGCTAAACATATCAAGGAATTGAGTTATTTAAGTTATTTACATATATAGATAGGTTAAGTTTCTTTCGTTTGTAAATAATGTCTTTAGCAAAAGAGGACATATTCTGAGAATCTGTTTCAGAACAAGTTCTCCGTGTTATGAACCACTTTTTAATTTCTGGGAAAGATAATTAAACCTGTTAAATACTTTACATTCAGGAACATTCTGGACCATTGTTCCTCACAAGATAAATCTCACCTACAGAAAAAGCTTCGGTCAAGTGATACCATTTCTGCTATTGAGTTTTAGAAACTGTTCTCCATTATGACAGGTTTCTCAGTACAGTTTGTGCCAAGCGCGGTCCAATGGATAGCGTGTCGGACTGTGGATCTGAGGTTTCGTGGTCCGTATCTCGTAACCATAAAAAAATAAACAAAAAATCGCGCTTTGCACTTTGGAATCGAGGGTGCGTTATAAGAGTGGCAGCCAATTCTCACTATTCAGTCTGACAAGAGTTTGCTGTGGTTGACTAACTATCTTCCTTCTAATCTATAACTGTAAAATTAGGGCAGCACAGATAGGCTTTGTGTAGCTTTTCGCGAAATTCAACAAAAAACACAATTTCAGCTTTATAAATGTAATCGGCAATGATTAAAAGTCCTGAAAAGCTAAGCAAAAACTGAAAGTTTACCTTGGCAGTAAAAATAATTTTGCTACTAATTCTGAAAGAATGTATTTTTAAAGTGCTGAAGAATGAAGAACAAGAGCCTATCATTGAAATATTTATTGTCTAATTGCAGATACGCATTTTTAATTGCTATAAAATTCTGAAAAATATGTTTTAATATCAGGAAGGTCGGGTTTTACTGTGCGACCAGCAGCTGGTCTTTTGACTGCACGTGACTTTTTGGCAAGTTTAGCATTCCGAGTGTTCCAAGCGACTCAGTATGTAAGACACAGTTCTTCTCCCAACCATTCACCTGAACCGTAAGTTTGATTTCTTTTTTCTAGTTTCTGTGTGATAACAGTATGTAATCAGAAGGTATTTTCGTGTCTATGAATATATTTATCACATCATGAAAAGTATTTAACAAAGTCTAAAGCTACAAAAGCAAGAAAAAATTAACGCAAATCGACTGTTTATTGTATATTTTTTACTATTTGTTTTATTTGAGCAAATAAGATATATTCATTCTCATACAGCACAATATTATGGTGGTATATAATGAGTTATTTTTGTTCTCTAATATATTGACTGTATTCAAATGTTCCTGAGCTATAAAACCAATCAATTTTAGTAAGCGATGTAAATCTATGAGCTGATTAAACTTGTAGGTAGTTCTGGTGATTAACGAATACGATAATAAGATACATTAGTAGCCCCGTTTATTCTCTAAACACAGTGATTGTATCCACGAGTTGCTGGGACACATCCCTATGCTTGCTGATCCCAGTTTTGCGCAGTTTTCCCAAGAGATTGGGCTTGCTTCTTTGGGCGCTTCTGATACGGACATAGAGAAGTTCGCCACGGTAAGAAAGCTTTGTTGTCGTTAAACTTCAGATATTATACACGTAAGTAAACGTGTTGTTGTGTAATCATTAAATTTCGGTTACTCGTTGCATAAGTGTTATACGTTAAGATAACTTTGTTGTAATGTAGTTATTACGTTTCGGGTATTAAAGAATAAGAAAAAATATCAACTAGAATTAAATTTTTTTCTGAAAACACGAAGTTACAGTGTTTTGTACGTTTAGTGTCTGTTAGTGAGTGGGGGAGGGGGAGGCGAGCGTGGCCTAGTGGTCAGCGTGCCGGGCAATAGATCAGCGTGTCCAACATTCAAGTTCTATTATCGCCCAAAAAATGATAATAGTAAATCACTTTGTGCACTTTGTGATTGCGCGTGCGTTATAAGGTCAAATCTCACTATCTGGTTAGACAACAGTAGCCAAAGAATTGACGATAGGTGCTGTTGACTAATTGTCTTTCCTCTAGTCTATCAGCTCAAAATTAGGGACGGCTAGCACAGACATCCCTTGAGTAACTCTCGACGAATATCAGAAAACTAACTGTTAGAAGATTGGATTGTGAGTACATTTCGAATTGGTCAGAGCCAGTAGACTTTTTGGAAAATTTTCTAAACCGAGTGTAATGTTTGAATTTGTGGTCAAATATTATGTTTTTCAATCCATATCATATCAAAGAAATATTTAATCGATGTCACCAACGACCAGACGAGGTCAATAGAGTTGATGGGATGCTTTAGAACTGAGATTGTAAAATACATGTTGACATTAGCTCTGGAACATTGCAAGGTCCAGATGTGGGCAAGACACCAGACACCCAACAGTGTCTTTGAACGCCTGAGAACGGGAGGCCGTACTCCATAAAACAAGCTTATGGTGGAAGTCTTGGTAAACTAAATCGCTTTGACAGTGTTATGAAACTTCATAGTTACTTCTACACTAACAGTGAAACATAGGTCCAAGCTTATCACCTTGTAGTATGATGAAAGTTACTGCCACGACATTGAAAAGCACGTATACAGCAAGTAAGACTGTTAGATTCATCTAAAATGGCGGTAATGGAATTTAAATCTTCTCGAGGACGAGCCAGGCTGTAACAGTCATCTAAAAGTGTCAGATTCGGAATTGGCTCTCTGATGGGCACTTTGATCTACACACCAAGGATGGTATTTGGAATGCTGTGCGAAAAACGACGAGATCCTGCCTATCATTGTCATATGTGTTTTGATTCTGACAGAATTGTTTCTCTGATGGATGCTCTGATCTACACACCAAGGATGGTATTTGGATTGCTGTGCAAAAAACGACGAGATTTTGTCAATAAGTGTCTGGTGTGTTTTAATTTTGTCAGATTTATTTTCTATCGGACGCTTTGATTTACACACCAAGGATTGTATTCGAAACTTTGTGTGAAAAACGACTAGATCTTTTCAATCATTGTCTCATGTGCTATGATTCTGACAGAAGATTATACTCGTCCCCACTGTACAAGACTCGTCACTGCTTACATTGAACAGGACGTTAATGTCACAATGACTGAGCAGCACCTGTTCCATATCTTTATTTACATAGAGCTCACACAGGGTTTGGGGACGAATGTTAACCTCATTTATACACATTGAAAATTGTGAAAAGCCTTGATTGAGGAATAAAAATATCCTTTTTCCAGAACTCCACCCAAAGACTCATATCTGAGCCATGGTATCACTATATGGGCACTTTCAAACCAGTAGCGGTGATATATGAAAGAGCCTTTGGAGCAATTCCATACTCACGTGTTATGATTTTGTTTTAAGGACACAGCAATTTCACTTTTATTGGTAATATTCGAGTTATAAGTTAGAAGCTTGAAATTATTATATCAAAAATCTGTTGATCCTAAATATATTTTGTCCCGTATAATTTAATCACACCGTGGAGTTTTTAAGCCTACATTCATGGTTAAAGTAATTAAACATTTTCACTATTAGTTATTTTGTTATAAAATTAATCAATTTAAATTTAGTTAATCTCTCTTTTAGTTAACGTATCGGGCAAGCTCGAATAATTTCTAAATAGAAATTATTTAATAGCACAGTTTTATGAATTGTTGCAAAAACTTATAAAACGGATAATAAGTAATGCAACAGAAAGTAATTTTCCTATAATGTTCTGTATCTATCTTAAGGGAAAAAAATATAACAATGATATATTCTCTCGGCTTACGTCATTGTTGCACTTCAAAAACATGTCAGAGTTAATGGGTGATATTTTTCCTTTATTTATAAATGAATATACTAATTATAATAAACAGCACTGTGGATGGTGTGTCACAGACATTCTGGGAAGAAGAAGAACAAATCGAACGGTATCTTCTTCCCTTCTTTCATAATTGCTCATGGATAAAATTTACGCATTTCTTTGTTTTCCTAACTATTAAATCATGCTTAATGTAATGCGTTTTTGTTTTGCATTCCGTACTAGATACTTTGTTCACTACACGCATAGACCTCTCACAACTACGTGCTTGCATTTCAAGCTATGTGTTAACGTCTTCTAACTTGAAATATTTGTTTTCACTTATTATACCAATTATTAAAGTACCGCAAGGACTAATATGTGTGTTTGTGTTTGTCGACAGCTTTACTGGTTTACTGTGGAGTTCGGACTGTGCAAGCAGAACGGTGAGATACGTGCGTACGGAGCAGGTCTTCTTTCTTCTTATGGAGAACTGAAGGTAAGGATCAGAACGGTGAGATACGTATGTACGGAGCAGGTCTTCTTCTTATGGAGAACTGAAGGTAAGGATCAGAACGGTGAGATACGTATGTACGGAGCAGGTCTTCTTCTTATGGAGAACTGAAGGTAAGGATCAAAGTGTGAGATACGTATGTACGGAGCAGGTCTTCTTCTTATGGAGAAATGAAGGTAAGGATCAAACTGTGAGATACGTATGTACGGAGCAGGTCTTCTTCTTATGGAGAACTGAGGTAAGGATCAGAACGGTGAGATATGTATGTACGGAGCAGGTCTTCTTCTTATGGAGAACTGAAGGTAAAAAGCAGAACGGTGAGATGCGTATGTACGGAGCAGGTCTTCTTCTTATGGAGAAATGAAGATAAAGAGCAGAACGATGAGATATGTGCAACGGCGCAGATCTTTATATTCAGAACTATTCTTTGTCGTTATGATGAACTGAAAGCAAGGAGATACACCAACCATTTCATCACTTACTATGTTGTAACTGCTTCTGTTGGCGGATCTTGTGGTCTGAATCTTTGCTACTATTAATGTTTACCAATTAAAATTGCACTTTGTAAAACAGTTGTATCTCTTGTAAGAATATTTGTCAGCTCTCAAGGAATTTTAAAATATGAAAATTGAGGTGAAGAATGATGCAAAATCGTCATGTGAAATGGAGAATCCTATTGTTCATTGTTTGGTTTGAGTGTGTGTTTTTGTTCTATCCATGAAGAGTGACGGTCTGGGAGAATATTATTGTGAGAGTCTGACTAGTTGGTCTGTGCATGATCGACTTGTGGCGGGGGTAGTATTATGGTTTGGGTCTCAGTAGTTGATTTGTAAATAATCCACTTGTGGTGGGGATAGTATTAAGGTGTGGGCCTGACTAATTGGTTTTTACATGATCCACTTGTGGCGGGGGTAATATTATGGTTTGGGAATATAGAATTATAGTGTAAGTGTCAATCTAGAAGTTTTGTTTCAATGAAACTATATCTAGAAGTTTGTGTCTGAATGTCAACGATTGAGGAATTTTTGATTGATTACAAAAAGAAATCCAAATGTTAGATATATATGCAACTATTTCTCACCAATAGTTAGATATATGTAACTATTTCTCACAAATGTTAGATATATGTAACTATTTCTCACAAATGTTAGATATATGTAACTATTTCTCACAAATGTTAGATATATGTAACTATTTCTCACAAATGTTAGATATATGTAACTATTTCTCACAAATGTTAGATATATGTAACTATTTCACAAGAAAATGCTAGATATATGTAACTATTTCACAAGAAAATGCTAGATATATATGTAACTATTTCACAAGAAAATGCTAGATATATATGTAACTATTTCACAAGAAAATGCTAGATATATGTAACTATTTCACAAGAAAATGCAGATTTTGTTCAATAAGTCATTGAACACTTACGGTGTTCTCAAAACGTCAGTTGGAGATACCTTGCGAGTTCCAATGGACTGCAAATGTAAAATATTGAATGAATTTCCAACTCTTCATGACAGAGTTTAGTTCCATGTTAAAATAGTATATCTTAGCATATAACTGTATCTGTATACCAAATGTTCTGAAATATATTTATTGCCTCTCATTAGCACGCTCTCTCAGGAAAACCACAGCTTTTGCCGTTTCAGCCTGAAGAAACAGCAATCCAACCTTACCAAGACCAAGATTATCAAGACACTTACTATGTGGCCGAAAGTTTTGAAGATGCTAAAGAAAAGTTTAGGTATTTAAGTGTAAAAGCAAAACACTGGCTTTCTGATACACTAAGTCTCTCTATTTAATGTAGAACAGTTGTCATGTCATATATTATATACAAGTAACAAACATATGCATGAGCATACGTTCACATTAGACAGTTTTAAAATGTAGAAATATATTTAAACAAAACGCATATTTGTGATTAATAAGTCTTATATTTACGCAGTGGTAAGTCATTTCTTTATATTTTCTTACAGCTAAAAATAATGTATTGTTTTTGTGATATGAATAATTGTTAAGTATTGTTTATAACAGTGTGTTTCAAATTTAGCAACTAAGTGCTATTGTTGATTTAGTAACATAAACACGTTTTTGTTTGCTTGTTTCCAATATTCGCGCAAAGCTACACAAGGGCTATCTGCGTTAGTCGTCTCTAATTTTGAACTGCTAGACTAGATGTAAGACAATTAGTCTACAGTTTCCATTGACAATTCTTGGGTTACTGTTGTGTAATCGAATAGTGTGATTGACTCTGACTCTTATAATGTACATACGATCCCTAAGTGCGAAGAGGGGCGCAAAACGTAGATTCTGAGATCCAAATTCCAGGTCTTTAGTGGACCGCAAATAATGGTAACGTAACCGAGAAAAACAAATAATTTTAAAGAGTGAAGAAGTTTCGACCATACGTAAGCGAGTCGCTGTCGAAAAAAAAAGTGTAAATGAAAGTTTCTCATAAAAAAATAAAAACCCTGATTGACAAAGTTGACCTCATACAGAATCTGCACATTTAAGTTGAATATTAAAGTAAGGTCAAGTGATCAGACATGATCACTTTAAGTGTTCATCTAGCAAGCTTAGAACAGTGGTATATATGTATATATAACGGTTAACACGGCGTACATATTGGAACTGCACTACATACAAAAACCTACTTGGCAAAAATCGCCATTCCATTGGTTACAGTGTGCAGTTACCCAAGAAAAGTCTTGCAAAGTTGGAACATACTTTATGTGTGTGGAAACACAAAACATACTGCTGGGTTCTGTAAACAGCAACATTACAACAAAGTATCTCAGTCAACAGTGATTAACCATTTTAATTTTGTAGAAGTTACAACAAGTGAGTTTCTTTGAAAAAAATAAAAATAAGACGACACCTGAGAAACTACACTACAACAGTATTAAGTAACTAATTTGTTACGTCATTTCTAAGTACTGTGTATTGTTGTGTGACTGCTTTTTTTCGTCTGAGTATATTTAGTTAATAACAATTTAAATATTTTTAGGCAATATGTAGCTGCTCGTCTACCTCGAGCTTTTGAAGTCTGGTACAATTCTTTTAGCCAATCAGTGCACATCCTGGACTCTGTTGACAAGTTTGAAGAACTAGCATCCTCCCTCAAGGCTGATGTCACTCGGCTAAACAACGCCGTCAATAAGCTTAAAGCACAGTAGCCATATATGTCAGAAGACTCTCGGGATCTTGTAATTTTGGATATTGATAACGTTTGTAGGGATGTTGTGAACCTGGGTAAAAAACAATCTTTGAGTACTTGTTATCTTTTGACATTGTCAGGACAGGACCTGGTAAAAACTAAGCTAACCAAAGATTACCCCAAAAGAAATAATATATATATATACATTTTTCATGCATGATAGGTATTACAGCGAAACTATTTCATGAAAATCAAACCAAAAAACTATTGGGTAAAATCTGATTCATTATAAGTCTATTCCTCAACTGAAAAAGAGTAGAATTGTAGACGTCTTCATTTATGTATTGAATATTTTTCATACTATGAGACTGAAATTGAGACTTTAAAGTTTATACGCTAACATGACATTAGAATATTGTTTTCTTTTAATATTTGTTTAAATTCTCAATCAAAATTCACCGTCTTAAGAAAGTCTGGAAATTTAAGTTATTCAGTTTTCGTTCTCTTATATTGATTCTTGTTCAGCTTTTACCCGGTCCTGTAAAACCGGCCTTGCTGTCTGACTATCAATCTATTTGTGTATCTATTTACAAGTATATGCGTATCTATCTGTACCTCGCCATCTGTTTATCTCTCTACGTATTTGTGCTTTGTAACAACGTATATATTCAGTGATATAAAATCTGTATTCTTGCTATTGTTCAAATTAAAACTGGTTGCTAATATTTTGCGATCACAAGTTAAAAGTCTGATATTAAATTTCAAAAAGATTGTTGTATACATTATCAAATGTCGTTATCTCTAAACCTATGCTAACAATGTCGAAAAACAGTTCAATAATACTAACTGTGAATTCAATTTGGTGTTTTTTTTCCTAATCCCTCGAGGAAATGAATCTATTGTTATAAACGAAATTTATTGTTGTACAGAGCTGTGTTGAAGTATATTAAATATATGATGTTTGGCAAAGCAAAAAATATAATGTCTTTGTAACTTACTATTCTATGTCAACTTATTCTATATACTAATCTTTAGTGCATAACATTTCCTTGTGAAATAAAAATATTAACAAGATCTTGAAGCATTTTAAGCAATTATTCAAGACTCAGTAAATCAACTGAGGTTTGCCGAGTTGGCATCTTTCATTAATATAACTAACCCACAAAACAGAGAAAATAATCAGACAAAACATTCGTGTTTTGATTGACAAAGAACGCTTCCTACGAAACCTAAACAAAAGTCCACAGATATATACATATATATATATGTATTTTGAAAGCAAGGTTTCGGGAAAGATGCTCAATATGAGGAATAAAAGCAGTACTTTTCTCTAAAGACAATTAACTTTCGAAAAACTCTGACCGAGGGTGAAGTTTACAAATTTATACGTACAAATAGCAAATGAAATTATAAGATATTGTAGTTTAAGTTTGAACAGATCTTGATAAAAAACAAAATTTTTCATTTTCCTGATTACATTTTTTACCATTAACTTCGTTAACGACAAAAAAAGTAACATAATGACAAAATCAAAGAATGATTTCAATGCAAATTGGTATTAAATATAAAATACTAATAGAAATATAAACCAAAACAGCAACGAAGAATACAAACGAATATATTTAAGAATATGTTAAACAACTAAATGTTGATAGTTATATCTTCAACTCACGTGTCTTGGGATAGGGTAATTACTACTTATTTACTCGTGCCTTCAACTCAACAATTACTATTTCTTTTACAAACAAGTCGCTGGTGCTCAATAAACTCTCACTTTCCTGGTTGTCTCCCCGAGATACAAACAATGATCAACTGGACCCATTGGTACTTACAGTAAATTATGCTCTATGAGATGTAAGTGAATCTAACATAGTAGGTGTAGATGAATGTAGACTCTGTTGTAGTGCCAAGATATGCTGATCCATTCAGACTTTTGTGTTGGCAGCAAGGATAATGAACATCATTTGACGATTTCAGTGAAGGAATACGATCCTTAATCTAAAATTCTGTAAGTGCCAGATAGGTTTAAAGATATGTCTGAACTGCATTTGAGGATATACTCTATGAAGTGTAGTTCGTAACTGATTTTTTTTTTAATTCGGAGAACATTTACCAATATATGGCAAAGTTATAAATAGGGGTTGTTTGTTTGTTAATAAGCACGAAGCTACACAAATGGCTATCTGTGCTCTGCCCACCACGGGTATCGAAACCCGGTTTCTAGCAGTGTGCTACTGGGGGCTATATAAATAAGGGATATCTAGGAGCTCCATATATAAATGGTTTACTAAAATTTTGCTTCTTCAAATAGTTACGAAATATTAGCTCAATGGAATGGACATAAAAAGCAATTTTGCATATAAATTATTTGATATTATTAAATTATTTATTCAAAAATTCGTAAGTACTTGAAATTTTGTTGGCACGATGAAATAAGATCTTCGCCAAATTTTATTTAAAGAAAGTTTATATGAAGCTTACGAATTTAAAGTACAAGCTAGAAATTTTTTTATGATATACTTCGAATTTGAAGTTACCATCACTATTATGGATCAGCGTATCCAAAAATGAACGTTTATGATCTTGTTCGTGCTACAACACTATATAAACAGTGGATTTTATACTGTTGTAATATGCAGGTATTTCATATGTTTTCCGCCATCTTTATGAATATAGAAATTTATAAAAAAAATTTCGTTTGCATCTGTTTCTATGTTGTTTTGCCATAAACACGTGATCCAGAGAACCGTTGAAATAGTTTTATTTTAGTTGCCTTTGTGTCTTTAATACTCTCGACGTTAGATGGTATCTACTCTGACCTTAGGTATGATGCAGCAACGTCGCATATTAGTGTAGCAAAAGGGTCAAGTCAACATGTGCGTCATCTTGCAAAATACACCTGTAGAACGTGTACCCCTCCCATGCCTGTGAATCGTCCGACCCACACGTAATCCATGAGTCACCACTTGACCAATACTCATTTAACCATGCTACCACTATTAATAATACCATAACAAAGGGCAGCATGCTCTCTGAAAATTGGATCTACACATGTACACTGAACTGGATCAAGTAAAACGCTTCCCTTGGAGACATTCTCTCAGTTAGGTTTAGTATTAGCAAAGGTGCAATTTTTAAAAGTATCACCTCAGGAACGCTACTTTTTGCCTTCACCTAGTTTTCTTACAGCATGCATTTTTTATGCATCATTGCTGCCCTTTGTATTGAGAAAAAAAAGTAATGATTTTATGATTTATGATTTTAAATTAAGTAATGCTTCTCAAAACAATTCATTTTTCAGGTTTAAAAATATTCCATCACGACCAGTTAAAACACTGAGTACACAAAGTTTATACATGTAATGATGTTTAAACCGCTGTTCATGAATTTAATGTGCTTCCAATAATTTCACCCATTGAAATATTTCGATTACTAACAACCAAAACACCTAGTTTTCTTACAGCATGCACTTTTATGCATCATAGCTGCCCCTTGTATTAAAAACAAACAGTAAGTACTGTGTTTTCTCTTTGACATAGTGAATACTACTTAAAAACCACAAGTTAAACTGCATTTTATTTCGAAAGTATCGTAAGTCTTACCACAACTTTTATGTTACCATGACCATTCGTTTTTTGCTAGATATTCCAATGTCAAAATTGAAACATTCTATCTCAAGTGATAATGAAAATAACAAGTATTTTCAGATAATACCTCTCAAGCTTCTAATCACATTTAACCTTATACTGCAAAGTCATAACATGTGGATAAATTACAATTCCATTCTCAAGTAACTTAATAGTTGTGTTTCCAATGTAATTGATTCATTCATGTCATACAATATTCAAGAATGACTTTGATAATGTTTCTACATGCATTTATTTAGACCTTTATTTATTGTCATGTACATTTATCTCTATTACACGTTATAACATACACAAATATGTTTTAGAAAGACAGACTTTGGCTTCCTCCTCAACTCACATCCTAACTGTTTTGGATTACTCTCTGAAGCTACAACTGATAGCTTGACTGAGTTTTATGCTGCCAACTGCAAGCAGTCAAATTCGATCATTTTTCTTTCCAGACTCTCACAAAATAAATAATCACAGACCAAGCTTAGTTGAACTAAAACTTTTTAATTAAAATTATTGTAAGTCAGAATTCATTGTTTGTGCTGTCATTATATTATGTACCAAAATGCATTCAAAAAAAGGACACAACTCCATCACTGCACAAGGGGAAATTCTTCCAGCCTCAAATCAAATAATAAAACAAAATCTAAAAAAAATTCTAGTGATATCCTATATAGAGTTTTTGCTACTCTGTTAGATTTGATGAGTGATTTCCACAAAAATATTGGACATTTTGCCAGAGAGAAAATCACTTATTAGCTCAAAAAGCAAAAGTTGCAAAGATCTTTCAATTGTGTTTTTCAACACCTGGCTATCATCTCAATTCGTGCAAGTTGTCATTGCATTAGCCATTATGTCTACTGGCATCAGCCATCCTAGCTGTATTAATCAAGTAATAGTTGTAAAATCTACTCTATACATTACTACTAAATAGCTACGAAGGCAAAGAACATTAGTTCCTTTCAATTATTAGCTGCTTGAACTAATGATTATCATAACTATGTTAACTGAGCAGTAATTTTAAATGTAGGTTATACATCTTGTCTTTTCAGTCAGCAATTGTTCAATTACCTGACCATACTAGCTAGTTGTAATCGAGTTTATTGATCAGGAGCCTGGTGGCCTGGTCAGTTGTTGAAGCTGTTTCTCATCTGTAAATCCAGCACATCATCATCTTGCTTGCCATGATCAGCCAGACAAGTACTCTTAGCTCTTTCCTCCTTATCTAAATACTTGATTGAGTCAAGAACTCAACCATACAAATTTAGTGTCAGGCATTGTACTGCTTGCCCCTAAATCTAATCTTTCCAAACAGTGACTTGTCTGAAATGAGCAAGTGATCCACAAATTCCTTTACCTAGCCTTTAAATTTGTTTAATCTCACTCACTGGAACCTGAAGGTGTGACCAAACAGTTTCATTGCTGATCTCCTGATTGTCACCTGATTGCAAGGTTCTTGATGTTATTAGCTCTGCATGGTAGAAGTATTCAGGTGCCCTGATGTTCTGAATGGCATTGAGCTACTGAATTTGAGTACAGAGCAATGAGGTGTGCTTGGCAGCTATTGTTGGTTTCTATTGGACCATCAACTCCACTGTGGATTGCATTGATGTCGGTAATATACCTCCTGGCTTGGAGAAGCTAACCACTTCCCCATGACACACTCAGCACCCACCATCTTACTGATAACAACAGTGCTCCACTTGGTGGACAATGTCCACCATTTGTGCCTCCAGTATTTTTACACGTTGTGTTTCAACCAGAATTGGATTTTACTGTGACTAGTATCAGTCTGGGAGTTCTGTACAGCCCCCAAGTGGTCTCAGACTTAACAGACACCATAACTTCACAATAATCCTCAGTTTATGTTTCTCTTTCATCAAGGTTGACTCTCAACTCAAATGACAGATCTGAGAGCACTAGATGTCAACAGCTTTCCAATATAAGTAGGTTATAGTAAGAATGAAGTTATAGACTATTGAAGTAATGGCAAAAGTCCAATGTTCAGGAGACATATTCTCACAAACCTTCAAGGTTATAAGTCCTTTGAGTTTTGAATAATTACATTTAATCAAACATAAAGCCTGTTTAAACTTACTGACACAAGAGTTCAAGTAAATGGCAATACACACTTTAGCGATAATAGCAAATTCCATAATAATCAATTTCCTGTGATAATCTACCTATTGTGTGGCATAGGCGCCAGCTCTATGAAGCTGTATGTCCAAACTCTATTTATATGCGTGCTGTTGAGCACCCTGAAGCTGTGAAAAAACACACACCCAACATTTCTAACTATTTAGAAAAGTTGGCACCAATATCCCATTGAACTGTATATAGGCCCGGCATAGCCAGGTGGTTAGGGAGCTCGACTCTCAATCTGCTGGTCGAGGGTTCGAATCCCCGTCCCACCAAAACATGCTCGCCCTTTCAGCCGTGGGGGCGTTATAATGTGACGGTCAATCCCACTATTTGTTGGTAAAAGAGTAGCCCAAGAGTTGGCGGTGGGTGGTGATGACTTCCCTCTAGTCTTACAATGCTAAATTAGGGACGGCTAGCGCAGATAGCCCTCGTGTAGCTTTGCGCGAAATTCAAAAAATCAAAACAAACAAACTGTATATAGCATTCAAATTTACTTGATAGATCTGCTTACCATGAGATTCGACAAGATGTGATAGTCAGAACAAGGCTGGACTTTACTAGCTGAGTTTAAGCTAAGAAATAAATGGACTGAGCAAAAAGTGAAATACACCATGAACACATTCTTTATTAATTCAAAAATCAAAAACAAAGTGAGTGTACTTGCTTATGATAGACTGTCACTTCCGTGCAGTCAGGATCATCGCAAACTTTGATGACACTGGGAATCAGACTAACCAAATGTGTTTTCTACCTAAAACGAAATTTTGCATTTAACTAGCATGACTGCACTACCACGTGACTGGTCATTCATTTCACGTTACTGGGGCCGTGGTCACTAGACATTACATGTACATCTTGACATTATTAAATAAAGTCATTATAAGCTATGTTTTTTTTCTGTAATAAATATCACCTTAACTTTGAAAATGACAAAGGAACACATGAAACAATCGCTTATAATGCAAATGTTTTAAAAATCGTTTTCTTCAACATACATTTTCTTTAGTTTTATAAGTTTTTTCTTATGGCCAAGTGGAGTGCCACTAAGTGTAATGAGTTATTACATCAAAGACATGAGTAACGTTAGCATGACGAATGACTGACCATATGGGATTAACAAGAGATAAAGACCTGACTAAATCAATGTTCGACGCTTTATTTCATCAAACCCATTATAATTATCAACAACATAATTTGCCTATTGTTATAATGCAGTTTATTAAGACATGAAGAAGTAACCTGATACGAAATAACGGGTATGGTATGTGGTGATAGCAACCCGTTTTTCTTCCAGTGAGATTATTTAATAAGAACAATCTACAAAATTTACATAAGTTCTTAGGTGATGCTGCAGATACATCTCAAATGAAGAGCGTTGACAGGATGTTTACGGGAAGTGTAGAAATGTTGACATAGAAGTCTCTGTTATGACCCTTGATAATAACGGAATTTAATGCTATAAGAAAGAGAAACGAAAGTTCTTGTAACAGACATTGTTGTTCGCCTGAATATGTAACGGGCAGAAGGGTAGGATGTCGGAGAAGTCCATCATGTCAATAGTTGCAATGAGCCAAATTGGAGGATATTGTGGTCTGCAATCTAATTGGAGGAATATGATTTGTTGCTACTTCTATATATGACGTAAAAATCTTATCAAACAGCTATTTAAAATAGTGTAAAGTCTCTCTCAGAAGCTCCCTCTTTCTGAATTTTATGGAGCTCTCTCCATAATTTGCAACTAGAAGCTTTTTGGGCAGCTCTCTCCGATTTTTCTAGCTCCAGCTCTAGCTCTTGCAGCTCTTAGAGACAGCAGCTCGAAGCCAGTCCTCCAGCCAAGGTCCAACAAGGTCCAAGTGTTCAAAGCTACTATTTACAGATACTTCTACTACCCAACCTCTATATAAGTTTATCTTATCACCTCTCTTTTATCTACCAACGTATAAGTAATTATGACTAGAGAATGGGACGATTTGATCAAAATAATTTTATTATTTAATAACTGTTCTGACTGAACTTGTAACATCACTAGAAAAGATGTTTGAAAGATAGTCATTGTTACTTATGTAATTAACTAATAAAAGTATGTGTGTTGTTTGTCCACTGATGTCAGAGTGATTTTATTATTATTTGTGTAAATTTCCTCGAGTTGAGTGACTTGTGAGCCTAACCCACGACTGCATAAATATCACACAGAAACGTCGGAACCGGGGTCACTGTAGCACCCCCCACTTTTACATACTTGATATATATAGCAACTGTAAGTTATATTACTCTATATTAACTTTCTGAGGCGTGCCCCAGACCCTCCTAAATTGAGTTGCCTTTGCTAAAAGCAGCTCCTTACACTTTCAATCTCTCATTGTAAAATCTGCATGTCTAGACAAACACACCCCACTTTACAACTCCTTTCTACACCACTGTCACAGATTTAAATAAATTAATTTCTAAGGGATGAAAGTTTAACCCACGGCGAACCGTACCTGTTACATAAAAGTAACGTGAAACAAATTAAATTTAACGATTGAAAGTAGAGTGGGCCAGCAGTAAGTCTACGCTAAAATCCGGGATTCGAATTCTCGGGGTGGACAGAGCAAATAGTCCAATGCGGCTTTGCTCTAAAACAAACAAAACAAAATTGAAAGTAGAAATTTATAATATATTCCTATATCACAAGTGTATTGGAACATTAATGTGATGTAGTCGTTCAATCAATTTTTTAACGAATTTAACAAGGGTCAGTGATGAATGAAGCCTCCGTATAAAAGAAAGTTCGTTCATACCTAAACTGGAGCTAGAAAGTAACCAAATAAATCGTGGTTTTAAAGAAAACACTATATTTAGAATGATTATATCTTAAAAAACTACTTGCCCTAGGATAAAAAACTTGCCACAGTCTAATCGAGGATCATAAGTTATATTCAGGAGAGTTTCGATGTGCCTCCAGTAATATTTAATTTTTTTAGGACTTTATTACAAGACTAGTGGAAATGGCAATAAATTATCCTAAATTTGAAATTTACAGAATAAATAACATTACTGAAGTTCAAATGATAAAAAAGCTAAAAGAACTTGTTCCAAACTATATAAGATATTTATATTAACATTTTGTTATAAATAATAT
>NW_013666734.1:29685-33954 GCF_000517525.1 Limulus polyphemus | reverse complement strand
GCTGAAGTCAAAGTGACTGAATGAGTTGATGATGGTGAAATGGAACCAGGTATAGATATTAAATCAGAGCATGAAGCCACTGGATACACACCAGCAAAGTTGATGTTTGGTCGGGAACTTCGGTTGCCAGTGGATCTGTTAACAGGACGCCCACGTTATGAAGAGTTGCCTGAAAATGTGTCAGAGTTTGTGAAAGTGTTATCGGAAATGATGGATGATATTCACCATCAAGTGCGTTCAAACTTGAAAACGTCTGCTGATTCGATGAAGTTATCTTATGATAAGAGATCTACCGAAGTCAGTTTTGTATCAGGAGACAAGATGTGGTTGTATAATTCCAGGAAGACCAAAGGGAAGTCTCCTAAGTTGTCTTCTCCATGGGAAGGCCCATATGACATAGTGGATCATCTCTCAGACGTGACTTTCCTGATAAAATGTGGTCGGCGAGGTAAGCCAAAAGTGGTGCATGCCAACAGACAAGACATTATCTTGTTAATTTTGTGTTTGTAAATTCTGTACATTTAATTAAGTTATTGTTAATTGTTTGTTGGTTTGATGTAAGTGGCTATTGTTCGGGACAAACAATACTAAGGAAGGGGCAGTGATACGACAGCGAAAGTCACGTGACGCTAGTAACACGTCATGAACTTCTAGAAGGATCCTGCCCCTTCCTGAAGTCTCGAGAGGCTACTAGATATGCGGTAGTCTTGTATATATAAGCCGCCAAGAAGCGACGGCGAGAAGGTAATGCGTAATTGAACTGCGGACAGAGAGAGGCGTATTGTTGAGTCGAGCACGTGAGACGTTAGTTGTGAATTATAGGGTTTGTTATAGCGCGACTGTGGAAATTAAGTGTATTGCAGAGTTGTATTCAGAAAGAATAAACCAGTTTTATTTAAGAAAGAACTTGTATCGCTAAAGATTCTTCGGAAAGAAATTATACGGAAAATTAACTAACGACCAGAGACATAATAATATACTCTTTTCGTGATTGTATTCAGTTTATAAACCCAATTCTAATATCTATGTAAAAGCAAAGATGAAATTTATTTTGTGAATTTTAGCCTTCAAGCAGATATCACACAACCTAAAATACAGTTTAACTTATCATTCTTTACATCATATACATTTTTAAAATGTGGACAACGAATCTTTATTCATTAAATACACTGAAATTTTTTTATCTAGATTTTGTGTATTTTTAAGACAGACTAGCTTTCCTTAATTTGTTATTTCTAGATAACATCAAAGCCACATTATTTTATAAAGCGACGTCTTTTGATAATATTACGAGGTAGATATCAGGGAAAATTACGTGCGGCTTTTCTTGATATTAAAGAGAAGAGTGATAATACTGGTTTAAAGCGTATTTTATATAAAAATGGAGCGTGATTTCAATGACGTTCTCAATGATATCGTATTTGCAGATAATAGGTATGATTATTTTGTATATTTTATGATATCGATCTTCTTCAAATGAACACACAAAAATATATTAAACCAATGTTGAACTTGTAACTTATAGGTACTTAGCTTAGTCCTATATATTCTAATCAGCCTGATTCCTACTCAGTAAACTCGTAGTCGTAGCAACGCTGATTCGTCTGCGCCCAAGACTAATTTT
The DNA here is from genome assembly GCF_000517525.1 of Limulus polyphemus. Classification (NCBI taxonomy): domain Eukaryota; kingdom Metazoa; phylum Arthropoda; class Merostomata; order Xiphosura; family Limulidae; genus Limulus; species Limulus polyphemus. The sequence goes on along the minus strand of NW_013666734.1, from coordinate 32,330 downwards.
CTTATGATGCGAGAAGCCAGCAGTAGGGGCTTCATAGCAAGGTTTCACTTCAAATATTAGCTTGCTAATTTAATTATCTTTGGACATTCGGTTGCTTCTTTTCTATTTACTAAGTTTTATTTTTATACATTTTAAAACAATTGACACTGATATTTTTACAAAATTTTACTGATATTGACAGTTGTTTAGAGGACTTTCACAGTTATCATTAAATTAAAGGAAGAAGGGAAATCAGGAACTGGTGTTTGATAAAGTATGTTGTAATGATTTAAGATAGTTGTTATCTACTAGGGCTTGTTGGAAGTGCTACTGCAAGCTGGAGGTCCTGGTTTCAAGCCCTGGCCAAACTGAAATACTATTTCCATGAAAACAATTTTTACAATTGGCAGTTAACATGAGACTAAGTTGGAAGAGTTCAGTCTTAATCATAAGACATAATAATATATACCTCACTCACTTCCACAAAGCAATTCTTCTTTTTTTTTTCTAAGTATGGCCTAAAGTTATTTTCTGCATTGTTTGAATATGATAAACTGAACACAAATAGTCAATAAAATAAGAATTTGAGTCATTTGAATATTTTTCTGTTTGTTCAACTTGTTTTAGAAGTAAATAACTATAGCTTTTAAATAAATATAATTTATAGGCCAATGGGGTTGTGGAAAGTCTGGTTAATAGGATTGTAGTTTTTATTAATAGTTTAGTTAAATTGGACCTTTGTCATTAGTGGTGTGCTTCAAGGGTCTGTGCTTAGACTTGAATCACATAGATATAATCCCTTAGTGGTAAGTAAAAATATTAAATGATTTAAAAATAAAGTATACGGGCAGACAGAGTGTTTCTTCGGGTTTTAAAGAGATCAAAGTTCAAATATGAGAACCTCTTTCTCTTTTATTTTTAGTAGGTCAGTAGAAAATGAGTAGGTGCTTAAGGATTGGAGGTTTTCTAATATTTCTCCTATTTTTAAATTGGGGTGATAAATGTTGTCCTGCAAATTATATGCCAGTTGAAAACAGGACATTTAGACACCACTTATTTATTACAAAATATAACAATAATTACAACGGATATGTTCCACGTACAACATATAAGCATATAAAAGACCTGTGTATATCTAGGCCTAATACATTACCAGTTTAATTTACTTTATTATATGATAGCATATTAAACTATTGGCTGTTGTTGGACCCAGTGGGGATCCCATTTATCTTGTCATAAATTACATCATTAATAAGGACATGGTTTAGTTTTCATGCTATCATGAATGCAAATGATTAGGAAACTGACCACGTGAATTCAAACCTGTCATTTTCTCCATTATATGAATTGTATTGATTAAGGCCTACTATATTACCAGTTTAAATTTTCTCCATTATATGATCTGTATATATCTAGGCCTACAATATTACCAGTTTAATTTACTCCATTGTATGTATTTTAAGTATGTTGTGAAGTTTTAAAGGTTTTAACACCTCTCTAAAATTATTAGGTGTCTAAATGTCCTACTTCCTCATTTTTTTAGGTGTCTACTTGTTTAGTTACCATGCCAGTTAGTTCTCTTTTTTTAGTGGGAAATATTCTAGGAGGTGTGATAAAACTAAAAGAAACTTCGCAACATTATTTATTGAAATACATTTTTATAAATTAAAGCCAGTATGGCTTCAACAAAGGAAAATTGTATGTTACTAATTTGTTATTCTTTTTTCAAGGATGGTACTTGTTATTTGGATGATTGAAAGGGTGTGGACTTGGTGTACTTATATTTTCAAAAATATTTTAAAATTTTGCCACATAAAAGACAGCTAAGAAAATCACAATGAAAAGTAGAGGTTAGAGAAAGACTATGTTAGATAATTTGATTGTAGGGTGGGAACAAAGCAAAAGGTTATCAATGGTGTGCAGTCAAACTGGACTCTTTTTTTTTTACCAGTTGAGTACCTCAGGAGTTTACTTCTTTGGCCTTTACTCATTTTTATTTATGTCAATGATATTGATAGTAGCATAATTAGTAGATTATTAAAGTATGCTGATGTCATTAAACACTTAAGATATTTCTAGGTGTATTGAGGATGTTGAGGTATTACAGAATGACTTAGGTGAATTGGCAAGTTGGACAAATGTTTGGCAAATGACCTTTAATTACAGAAGTGCAAAATAATGCATTTGGGTTATCATAATTTAGATCACATATTTAATATAGGTGGAACCTACTCTGTAGTATGACTGAAGAAAAGGATCTTAGCATAGTGATTGATATGTCACACAAGCGGGGTTACAAGATTTCAAAAGTAAAAAAGTAGGGACACTTTTATTCTTTAGAGGGTAACATTGTAACAGGGCTGAAACAACTTAACCCTTTCATTATGGCCTAGGTGGAATTCACCCAGCTTGTAAACACGAAAGTATCCATGAGATTAATTGTACTATGATTTTTGATAATGTATGCATGCTTTTACAAAATTTTGCAGGTTATTGGTAAAGCATTACAGCTTTATATTTTATCTGTTATTTCCACTACTCTATCTCTGTATGGGTTGGTTTGATTTGACCAACTTCATAACCTCAATACAAAAATTAGGAAATAAAGATAAATCATGCTTCTTTCATTCTAGAATGACTACAGATTATAACATGAAAACAAGAAT
>NW_013666734.1:16553-28685 GCF_000517525.1 Limulus polyphemus | reverse complement strand
TTTATCAAGCTTAGAAAGTATGCTGTATTTGGGTCTAAAAAAATATGAAATTTCGAGCAGACTAAAGACTCAACTAACCATCTTGGATCGAAAGAATGAGTTGATGTCATAATAGTTTAAAATGGCTGAGAAAGCCACTAGGGGGACATTATGAACTTTCAATTGGTTATTCACATGTCAGAGACAGAAGTACTTGTACATAACGGAGTGTTTCCAAAAATGGAAAGAGGTTGGTGGACCACTGTGTGTGTTTCAGTACATGAGGGATATCTCAGCAAATAGAAAAGATAGGAGGTTCTTATTCTATATTCTGGCTTGTCAGTATTGGTAGTTTGAGTTCCTAATTCATAAGGAACTATAGACTTTGTATTTGGACATCACAAACATCTAATTTGAACCAATGCTGCATTAAACATACCATGTGTCACACAAAAATTGATATTTAGGATTTCTTTTTTAGTATTTACTTTTACATTAAGAAATTAACTAAAGGATCATACTAAACTTTGAATTATAATTTACAATTTGATACCAAACTTATTGACATACATTCATAAAATAGTAGTTCAAAAAATTTTTAATGCGAGTCTACAAATGCGATGACATGGCCTTTGACCCGTGACCATAGGAAGACCCGTAGTGATAGGGTTAAATTGTAATAAAACACTTTTTACCATTTGCCAAAAAATGTGATGATTATTGCATTGTGTTTTAGAATCATAGACAAACAAACTTTATTAAAAACATATCTAGTTAAAAATAACAATAAGTAGAAATGTTACTAATTTGTCTTGAACATCCTCAAGAAAAATTGTTGTTATTTCATGTTTTTTATTTGTGGCTGGGCAGGTATTCAAGTCTTAATTTCTGCAGCTGTCCAATTACAGGTTAGGTTAAGAAAATGTAGCAGAGAGGGAGGAAACAATGTACTATGTGATCTGTCTTTGTCTGATGAGTCTCCAAGTATAATTTAAAAGAGCCATGTATAATGACAAACCATACAAATCAAATTCACATTTAAGTACAGGGAAACTGGGACAATTTAATACTTTTACTGTTTCTGATCAGAACAGGAAAATAAGGCATAAAACTGAAATGATTCCAGTTTTACTGGGATGGCTGGTAATCCTACACCCAAGCCATCATGGCAACACTATAAACCCTTTTCAGTGACATCATTTTCTGATCCTTATTTTTGTATTCAATGACATTGGAATATGTCTTTACAAAAGTGAATGTGTAAGCTATGTTGATAAATAATATTTGATTGTGTAGCATATTGTAAATTTTGTATATATAGCTTGCTGATTAATGGAATTGGATAATTAATCATTGTGCTTATTAGCAGATTACATTCAACTAATTGATTACTCACATGAAAGTTGGGTAGCTTGAATGATTTAAAATAGTAACAATTGGAAACATTACTTTTCATTAGTTTGTTGTTTTTGTGAGTCGTGACACTAATTGATTAATATGAACCACCTTGAATTATCCAAACGTAATGAGAAGCTCTAATGCCAGTATTTTGAATACTTGGATAGCTTGAATAATTGTAAAAAGTAATAATCAAGAACACTTATTCTGATAAGTTGATTATTTTTGTGATATTAAGTCATTTAATCAGTTATTTTATATGACATTAATCAATGTAATCAGTGCTCATAAGAAATTGATTGAGTTGATTGCTCAGACCTAATGGATCTGTTTTTTTTGTTTTGTTTTTTTCTGGAATGTAGGAAAACTAAATTCCTAAATTGTGTAAACTGTACATGAAATAATAAGATTGAAAAAATCTGAAAATCAATATTAAGGCTAATTATATATTTTGCACAATTAGATCCAGATTTGTTCTGTAGCAGAATTATTTTAGTGTTATAAATATGAGTTTGTATAGAGATTTATCTAATATTGTAGACTGTGCTTCCACTTTTCTAAGGTGTTTAAATTTTTGTTGGATAGATATATGGATGAGAAAGTCTAAAATATGAATTTAAGTTAGTTCTTTTGATTGGATGATTTTCATAGAATGGTAAATTGTTTCTGAAGGATTGTATATTGACCTCTTTTGGTGTGTTCAAGAGAGTGGCATGCATGCTTTCTGCTTGTACACAACACTCAAAATGTGAGGGCATAACCTAGTGGTTGTTGGTTACATGACTAGCCACAATGATGCCATTTGTCCACATTTACCTTGTATGTTTAAATATTAATGAACTTTAACTTAATATATTGCTTATTTATTACAAGCTACAAAATGTAATGAGTGATGAATAGGGAAGTTATATGAAAAAAGTTACAGCAAGTTATATTCACTCAAAGAATGTTGATTACTTAATAACTAGCTCATTTGTCTGTATTTGTCAGAAATTACTAGACCTGGACTAATAACCTCTGAAAATATCATTAACAGTAAGGGTGCCAACTGATGAAACAGTGCACTCTAATCTTTATAAGAAGGAATGTAAGAAAAGTATATTTAATTGTAAAAATAGTATTTGTCAGAAATTACTAGACCTGGACTAATAACCTCTGAAAATATCATTAACAGTAAGGGTGCCAACTGATGAAACAGTGCACTCTAATCTTTATAAGAAGGAATGTAAGAAAAGTATATTTAATTGTAAAAATAGTATTTTGGATCTATCTTTTTGTCTCCCACAAGATATTGCCAAAGAAGCAGTTGTATTGGATGGAAAAACAAAAGATTGTAAAATTCCATTTATATGTACATTTAACTTGATTTTTATAAAAAAAAAAAATATTTAGGTTTTAGTGGTTTTAAGTAGTTTGCTGGCTTTTTGCCTTTAAGCCACAGATTTTAATATTTTTTATTCCTCTTTTAACTCTTTTGTTAGAAATTACTAGTTACAGACTAATAACATCTAACAATATATAATACCTTTAAACTGTTAAGCTAATTACATGAACAGGAATCCTGTTTAATTACGGCTAGCTTTAGCTAGATACGAAGCACTGAAAAGGAAAAACAAAAGTCTGGTTATAGTCATGTGCCACGTAAACACTGCCTAGTGTAGTAAGCTCTATGTTGTTTGATTTATTGATTTTTTCAGCATGCATGTATTTTTGCAGTTCCTTTCAGCCTGTACTGTAAAATGTAAGCAGATTAATCATTTTAATGTGTGCTTTCTAAACTACCACTCATATCAACACCTTCTTGCTCAAAGGCTTTTATAATTTTAAAGTTGTTAATTATTTTTAAGTTTTTCACCCTTTTGATAGAATTTGAAAAACATTTCAAAATGTCTGTTAAGATTTTTTCTTATTATTTTGATTTTTATATTATGTATAATACTTCAATTTCCACCTTAATAATAATTTTTAATCCATACAAAGAGATCATCTGATATCACAGGTTTTCTTGCCAAATAATAGGATCCACATGAATTCATTTTCACTGATTATATATTATCCATCACATGCAGTAACTTTAATCTTTACTTGTTTTATCCCATGAAATGTAAGGACAATTATTCTTAACAGAGAATATTTTTATTTAGTTTTAGTAGAGTAGTCTTGTCAAAATTTCTAGGAAGAAACCTGTGGAATGTTATTAATTGTATTTTGAACTTGTTATAGGTTTTGTACTACATTGTTTATTCGTGTTGAATGGTTAGGGTTAAAAAAGTAATTTAGTCATAGATTGTTGTACCCAAAAATGTCTGTCATGCTAAATGAAGGATAATTTGAAAATGTCATTAAAAAAAGCTAAAACAAACTGAAAATTTGGAGGTTAGTCTTGTGAGAATAATTGATTAGTGGAATGTAATCGATTAATGAGCCTGATGATTAATTGATTAGCAAGCTCCATTAATTCTTCAGCTCTACCTGTAATCAACACTTAAACATAAGTCTAGATGGACCAAATAGCCCCTTGTTATACCTTGGAAATGATGTAAGATTGATTTATGAAGTGGGGAATCCTAGTGAGTTGTAAAATTTAAATCAGTTGTAGTTAGACTGTTATTAAGTACAGAATGTCAGTGGATATAATTAGAAGGTTTGCAAGTGAAAATTATTATTTAAAAAAATTTACATTGGAAAGAGAGATATGAATTAAAGATGTGTAGGTGATTCGTAATAGAAGGTTTTAGGATGTGTATGTGCAATGTCTGACAAACTTTTTTATGGGTAGCAGCAGTTTATTCATCTTGTTTACAGGGGTCTAGGTAAAGGATAGAAAGCTTTGATTGTGAATGCTCTTTGTTATTTTCCATGTTTTTGTGTTGCAGTCTTAATTATAATAATAATTCAGTTTGCTTGATACTCAAACATCAAGGATGTTACATTTATTTATATACACAAGTTGTTTAATTTCCCATTTATTTGTAAAATCAAATATCAAAGTAGTGTATGTTTCTTTTTCCTCTGATTTAATTATGTTTTCTACATTGTATTTCTTAAAACCTTACTACTTGTAATCCATTATAACCATCATAAAACTTACATGTATATAATTTAACATTGTGACCAGAGTAAACATTATGGAAATGTTCATTTTCCAGGCAGAATTTCCAAAGAAACAAAAAACACAAGTTTTATGGGTTTCATTATATTAAGGACAATAAAATGTCTTAAGTATGGCTGTTTGAGTTGTTATGGAAGGTTCAGTGTCTGAGAGGAATATGAGAGGAATTGAAATAAAAAAGTGATTGTAGCAAAAGAGCTACATTAATTGTTCTGGCTTCCTAGTCACAAAGAAAAATCTTATTGTGATAAGATTTATTTATACAAAACTTTTTGAATTTAAATATGCTATTCATGTTTTGTATGACAATATTGTTATTTTTATTAGGACCAGTTTAAAGTTTTGTGATTTTATTATTGTAGGAAACTTATATATGTCTAAAGTTTAAAATATAGATTGTACATGTTTTCATTTAAAAGATGAATTACAGAAAAGTTAAATGTGTGTTTTTAAAAATATTAGAAATGTGTACATATACATATTCATAAACAAAATTACTTCTGTCAGGATAAAATTTGAAAAGGTTTAATGAAACTGCATTTAAAAATAAGCATAAAAGATTAACAGAATTGAAATATTTTTACCATTTTTATGTATATTTTGCTAAAATAAAGATACAGGATTTTAGGAATTAAACTTTAAGTCCATAAAACTTTTATTGTAGTCAAATACACCATTTTACTGTTATAGCAGTAATGTGTAATTAATACTTAAGTAAGAAAAACTGTTTTTGTGGTGAGATTGTGAATTTTAGAATTATATTTCTAACATAAAGTACCTAATAAATGTAGGATGTTCAAAAGTGTAAAATTCTATGCAATATAATCTTATACAAATTGGTGACAACTCCTTAGGTATTGTGTGAAATATCTTCCAGATATCGACAGATGGGTTTTACTCGTGGTTTCAGCTTGGGAGAAGAGGCAGGATGGAGGGAAGGCTATACATTAGGGCTTCAGAAGGGTGCTCAACTGGCATCAGAAGTGAGTGCATGAAATATATTACATTCATAATAATGATAATTTAATAGTAACTTATATGCTGTGTATCCTGCCTATGTTTTAATAGTCACTAGATGATATAAAAGTTGTTCTAAACAAATAAGAAAACTTAAATTACTTGTTTCACTTTGCCAAAAATCTCTTTAAACACTGTTATGCTGAGACAGGTTTTTGAATTGTAGCGTTGCTTTCTTTGTACAGTGTATGTTGATCTTTGTATTGAAGGTGAAAATATTCAAACAGAAATGAATTTTTGAAATGTGTGTAAAAAGAATAAAAAGAAGAAGGAATAATAGTTATTTGAATATTTTCAGCGCAGTACAAGCCAGAGTGGATGTAATTAATAATCATGCCATTAGTCAAACTAGACATTATCAGCTGGCCACAGATCTAGATAGTGTTAGTGCTTTGTGAAAATTAATTTAAATTCATATCATCTCTTGCCTCTGGATTTAAACCATAAGCTATATTTCATCTTTCCAATGAAAGGTTGCAATTTTGAAAATATTTAATCTCTCCTGCCTTAACATGATGTTATTTACATATGCATTTACATCATTTTTTGTAATACCTTTCATATCTTCCACTTATACTTAACCCTTTCGAGATGGGCCATGTCATCTTGGTTGTTGATTCGCATTCAAAATTTCATTGAACTACTATTTCATGAATTTATATCAATAAGTTTGGTAACAAACTATAGATTATAATAACTTGTACTTTCAGGTAATTTGTCTCTTGAATATTATTATTTAATGACAAAAAATGTTATTTGCTCTAAGCATAATGTAAACTGTTATTCTACATTTTAAAAATTACTGCTGCACATTGACATATTTTATTCAATCATTGATCTTGTATTGTTGAAGGAGAGAGAAAGACAATATTTGTTTGGGTTTGCTCGGGTTTGAGAAAAGTGGTTTTGAAACACACTGTAGATGACCAAACTTTCCTGAATAATACCTATTATTCCTAGTGTGCCTTTGGTGAAGTTTAACTTCTATAGTAGTTTTTAAGATATTATCATTATAAGTATAGGTTTTTTCTTTATAATCACCTGCATATCCAATAGAGCAAGACTAGATTAATAGCTAAGAAATAAATTGTATTATAAGCAATATTTAGTGTTAAAGTGAATTAAGTGGCCTTTCAGTTGTTTAATATCTAATGGTTACATAAGTGAATGACAGCTCACCTGGGCGATGGTTGGCCTGTAGTAGAGCTATGGACTTTGGAGCTGGTAAATCAGTTTTGAATCCATGTAATACTGGAAAATATTTTCCATGTTTTAAGCTGACGATCAATCTCTTTGCATTGGTGGTAGGGTACTACTGACTAGGCATCTTCTCTCTGCTTAGAAGTTTAAAATTAGGTGTCAGGGTTTGAAATGTGTATGTGCTAAGGATTATTCTACAGTAGGTGTATGATTTGTTGGTGATAAATTCAAACAATAAATGGGCAGCACACAATCCACTTGTTTTAAAATAATATATTCAAAACAAGTCAAGTGTATGTACAAAAATTCTTTATACTATGGAATATCACAGTTGTATCTAAAACTAAATAATTCTCTTTTCTTATCTAAAGTTCACTTAGGCTGATTCATTTACTTTAGAATCCAACTGACGAGACAAACAATTTTTCTCTACTCTTATCACAATAATATTAGTGAATAATTCACTTACTCTACCCTTTGGGTTACCACAGTTGTATCCTGAACTTCAAATTATTGTCTCCTTTTTTGTCAAAGTCCACACAGACGGGATCAGTTACTTTGACAAGACAAATTATTCTCCTTATCTCTAACAAACTTTGAAACTCACTTTAAAATATCGCCCATTACGGCTAATCACTCACATACCAGCTAACTTCACATTTTTTTTTGCTAACTAATTTTATGATTGAACTGCATTTTACTGAACTTTACTTTCTTACTTCACTTGACTTGCACTTGCTTGGGTGCCTATATTTCTATGTTGCCCAACTGAGGCCTTGAATTTTTTCCAAGCTATGACAGCAGTACTATAAGGTAATAATACTCACTTAAGGTAACAAGAAAAATACAGAAGATTCAAGTAACTTGGTGTCAACAATACTACAATAATTGAACCAGATACACAACGTATGACTCTCATTATAAAAAAACTAAACAATCATTAAATATTAATTCACAAAATAAATTAAATAATAATGCCTACACTAAACAGTCTTGTATATCTAACATTAGAGATGGTGTCAAATTACTTTAGTAGCTTTATTATTAATGCAAAATATAAATAGATAGTTGAGCTTATATTATATGCACTTCAGCACATGTTTTTACAATTTAATTTGTAAGAAATATAGTTGGAATTGGTCTCCTCAAGAGTTTAAATTCTTACAACTGTTAGATTTTATAAAATATTGTAAGCGTAGTTGATTTGTTAAGTTGTTAGTTGAGGTGATAATGACTAATATTTGGAATGCTATAGAGGACTATGTGCAAAATTATTCTAAAAGTGAAAAGATATAATCAAAACGTTTTTAATTTCTTTCAGTAAAAGTGCACACTTTGTATAGTTGGTGTTTATGAAGAATTTGATATATTTGTTCAATTATTATAAATATTACCGTTTGCTTTTCTGTAGTTGGTGAATATGAAGTTATGTAATGTCTTTTTATTTCTAGTTAGGTTTCTACCAGGGTTTTGTTCATGCTTGGATCACTGTTCTGGAGAAGGATGAGACTACTAAGCAGAGGTTTGTTATTGTTTATGTTTAGATATTTCCTTCATTACAAAGAATGATAAGTTTTGATGATACAGAAAGTTGAATCACAAATGTATTTAATTATCACACTTTATCTATTCGTTACATCTCAAACCATGATACACATAAATTATAGATTTTCTTTTGGTTCTTTTTTTTTAAAACAGATTATTTTTGTAGCTACTATCATTCCTGTATTTTCTTTAAATTTGGAGGTAGGTTTAATTTCAGGGAGTAAATTTTATTTATTTCTCCTGTAGTTTGCTTGTAATAATCTATTTCATTAATTATTTAATGTGTTTTAATTATCTTTCTGATTTACTAGAAGTAATTAACTTCTCATAGGTAGGTGTTGATGGTAAAATGAGAATTTTAGTTGTAAGAACTTGCAGTTTTGAGCACCATATCTGCTCCTAATTTTTTAGTTTTAGTATATTATCTGAGATTTTAAAATAAAGTTAAATATGATAGATGATCTATTCCCATTGCTCTATGGGTGCTACTTTTAATTAAGTAGATTTTACTCACATTCTAGTTTGTGCCTAGTGTTGTTTCCCTGTCACTTATGTGTAAAGCATTTTATTTTTTGTTAATCATTTAAAATAAGAATATTCTGTTGAGTTATACTCTCTTTCCATGCAATGTTATAAGATCTGAAGGAAAGATAGCCTTACTATATTGGATATTGTGTTGAGTTAGGTTATCTTTCCATTAGGTATTATAACATTAAAAGGAAAGAGAGAGTCTAACTCAACAGCATGTCTTTATATTATTGAGAATTTCTCACTTAAGTTTGAGCAACTTGTTGTTATAGATCTTTTTTTTATAAGAAATTGAGTGATAATATTTCATTTATACTAATATTTTTTACTTAATTGTATTTACATTGTTAATTTGCATACATAGTTATGGAAATGTGTTAGAGAAGGTCTTTCTTCTACCCAACAGATTGTCATTTGATTTATTACTGTCATGATCTAGTTTTTGGTGGAAGTTCTTATTACTTTTTTATATACATAATATCTTAGAAAGCTAGTTGCTCTGAGATCACTCTTGGAGATGACAAAAAGTTTTCCTAAGACAAATGTACCAGACCAAGACTTTGTGGAAAGAATCCAGAAAATCAGAGCAAAGTTCAAGCAGGTATGATTGATTTTTTTTGTGTGTGTGTGAAAAAAATGTTAATTTCAGGATCAGTGTTTCACATTGTTAATGGTTTGATTTACTATCATAAATGTACTAGTATATGTGTGTTTGTGATTACCAAAGGTTCATAAAATAGGAGATGCTTATAGACCCATAGTGTCAAATATAAACTCATCTTCTTACAATGTAGCTAAATTTATAGCACAAAATGTTTCTTTTCTAAGTAACAAACAAGTACACAGTTAAAATTCGGTAGAATTTGTTGAAAAGTAAGGGAGATAACTCTAAACGATAATGATATGTTTGTTTCTTTTGATGTTGTATCATTATTTACTAAAGTACCTACTGACAAAGCTATTCACTGTTTCAAAAACAAATTAAGAATGAATAATGTCTCAGTTATTGAAACTTTAGATGTAATAAAATTAACAAAAACTTGTGTGGAAAATTCACTTTTTTCAATTTAACAGTAAGATTTACAAACAGATTGATGGTCTAGCCATGGGTTCCCAGTTATCTCCACTATTAGTTGATCTGTTCATGGATAAATTTGAAAATCTTGCTTTACAGAATGCTAAACTTAAGCCCAAAATATGGATTAGGTATGTTGATGACACTTTTGTAGTATGGCAGCATGGTAAAGAAGACTTGATAGAATTTGCTACTTAACTGAACAGTTTAGAACCCACTATTAAGTTTACTTATGAGATTGAAGAAAACTATAGTTTGCCATTTCTTGATTTATTGGTAAAGAAAAGGGAAAATAATTAAGAAACTACTACTTACCAAAAATTTTTCTCTGTTATCATGCTGCCACACAAAGAATTATGTCATACAAATTCACAAAAATGTTGGCTTTTTATTCTTATGTGTACAGGTCTTTAAAGTTATGCTCTAAACAAGATTTAAAAAATGAATTATTATTAATTAAGTATGTAGCATTAGATAGAGGTTTCTCACAAAGTATTGTAGATAGAGCTGTGAAGAAATTCAGTAGAATTAAGAATAATGATCAAAAAAGAAAATTAATATCAACATTTGATAGAATCAGTAAAACTGAAATGTTATGTTTGCCATATGTTCCTGGTTTATCTTGCCAAATCTTTCAGAAATTTAAAAAGCAAATGTAAAAACTTTATTCTGATTTACAAACCTTTGAATAAAATTAACCAAATGCTAAGTAAAACTAAGGATAGTAATTACTCTAATGGAAAAACAAATATTTATAAAATTGAATGTAAATGTGGAAGTGTATACATTGGTCAGACTAAAAGAAATTTAAAATTTAGAATAAACAATCATAAGAGAATGTTAAAAATCAAAGTGAAATTTGTGCATTAGCTGAACATGTAGGTCATACTGATCATATCATTCGGTGGGAAAAAACTGTTATCTTGGCTCAACTGAATGATATGACTACTAGAAATATCAGAGAATATATTGAAATAATGAAACACAATAACAATGGCCAAACTTTGAATAAGGATGACAGGTTAGCAGGTCAAAAAATACACAGATGGTGTGACCTTCTTTAGGGTTTACCTTATGGTTATGTAGTAGTATGAGTCACATGATTAATAACCTTGGTATAAATAGTTTTGTAACATTTGTTTTTTAGACTTAGCCTCCTGAGGATTATGTGATACACATTGAAACATGTAGAGTGGTTGTTTTGAGACCGTTAAACAGTCTCAGAATAAATATTTTAATTGTGTAAGTTAAAAATGTTGATTGTTTGAAATTTTGTTTATTATTTTTACACAAGTTCCTTGAATTTTAACCTTTTAACCCATTACCTGCCATGGCCATTTTGATTTTATCGTGAGGCCAAAATCACATTTGTGAATTGAAAAAATTGTAGAGAACTTATCTTTTATTGGATTTCATTCAATTATTTGTACAAAATTGTATTATTGAAGTTTAAATAGGAATTTAATGAAAAAATTCTAAAATACATTTTAGACTGTAAATAAGGACCCCCTTAAGAAGAAAATGTTTTGTCAAACTTTTTAAAAAATTTTTTCCTTCCACTTCAGCACTGGTCCTGCCATCTATGATTGGTATATAAACCTTTTTCTAGCCTGTTTTCTTTATAAAACAGTGTCTGAGTGTGTTAAACTTCAGTTGTAAAACTTTTTTTAAGCCAATCCTAGCCAAAGGTGTCAATTTCAGTACCATGTTATTCCAATCGCTGTATTTCACGTTTGACAAATCATAGGATGATAAGGAACGCACGTGATGAAACGTTGTTCTCCAGATTTTACAATATGAATGTGGGTGGTGCTTATTTTAGTAACTGCCATTTTATGTAGAGGTTGTATTTAGTATTGGCCAATAGTGCTTTTCTATAAGTGTTAGAAAACTTGCTTCTGGAAAAAACTGCATGGGATGTACGTGACTTTTATTATTTTTATATAGTAGCTTAAGTCATGCTGCATCGTATATCTATTTATATTAATCATTATATTGAAAAATTATCTCAAAATAGATATATTTTTTAGGAAAGAAGTTGATCCACGATTGTTAGGGTTAAGAGCTATTGTGTGGCGAATGCAAAGTCTTTACATGAATTAGGCTTAGCACTTTGAACTGAAAGAGTTTGTGATTTTCTTATATTCTTTTGCATTTAAATTTGTAGTTTAATAATTTAGCATAATTTTATATTTAGTTCATATTAATAATAATAATAATATGATTCACTATTTAGAATGATAAACTTGTATGATTTGTACCTAATACTACTAGTACC
>NW_013666734.1:0-15687 GCF_000517525.1 Limulus polyphemus | reverse complement strand
TTTATTTACAAATATTATTTTTGGGTCTTGTATATTACTTGAAACCATAAGGAGAGTACATGATTATTAAAAAAAAAAAGATAAAATTTGCATTTTATGGATGATACAAATTTTTGGGGATTTCAAAATAATGTACTAACACATAAAAAGTAATAAGTTCAAAGCTGGAACATATATAAATATTGTAATTATTTTTTTTCCTAATGTAATTTTCAAGATATTAAAGATCATAATGCAAAAAAACTAAATTTATCAAAAGTAACAGGCTTTATGTTACTTAAACTACCTACATTTATCTAAGTTCTTATGAAGTTTCAAACAATTTCATCCACTAGTTTTATTGTTGGAATGAGATATAGCAAGACTTACGTTGGCTACACAGAAAGTTAGTAGCTGGTGGTCATTGGGTTAAAGTCTAAACTATGTTTTAAAACTAGGTGCCTACCAGTAAACATGCATATTTGAGAGAAAGTGTTCAATACAAATATGTTGTTATCCTTCTCATCAACCAGTATTAATATTAATCATTCTCTGAAGTGTATCAATAAAAACATCTCGGACAATCTTCAAACACATTACACACACAAAAAAGTTTTAAAATGATGTGTAGTCTTGTTTGATCAATATTAATATAATGTACTTTAATACATTTTTGTCAAGATAAACACTGGAAAATTGAGGATAAAATAAATTGAAAATATTCATTATAAGACAACAAGGATCTTGATTTCCTTTTTTTAATTCATGAATATACTATTGTAGATATGTAATTTCTATTTAAGGACCTAACTTGATGTTGCTGGTAGTGTAATGTCTCACAGTCATAAAGAGCTGTTTGTGAACTGGATTTATAAACCTGAGTTATGATGTATTTAAACTTCACTTTTACTGTAAGCTTTGTAATTTTAATACATTTGATTCACTTTTTGATATAGACATCCTAACAGTACTCCGTATATACACATTGATACTCGTACAAGATGTTGTCATGGATAGTAGGATATAGCTATGTATGATTACCTTAATCTAATTATTGTTTGGCTACTTTTTCATTACTAGATGCTTATTACTAACAGGTTTTTACCATTTGGTTTGGCTGTTGATTTACTACCATTTTCAGGGAACTCCTGTTTTTATGGTGGTAGTGGTCAGGATTTAGTCTTGGGTTTCTTGGCAAAGAGGCTTGTTTTGAGCTCTTCCCATTATGGCTTGAATGAAGTAACTTACTTTTACGCTTTCAAGTTGGTTATCCTCTGGAAAATAGTATGCTATGATACAAATAAAAAAACTGTGTAAATAAAAGTTAGCAAATTTACTTGTTTTAGTTAATTATTTATGAAGGCGATGATTTAATAGAAGACTTTTACACTTGTTTCCTTTAGCATTGTATATTGTAAAATAAAATCAATAGTGTTGAAATAAAGTAGATAGATTTTCTTTTCCCAACAAAACAGATACATTGTGAATAATCAGTTTTAAATATTGGTGTTAAAGTTAACAATTAAGCCTGATAATTTACAAGATTATTTTTCTCATAGTTAAAACTTACACTTTTGAAACAGCTTGTGAAAAACTTTACTTTTTTGATCTTATTCACTTAGTTGTTTTTGACTTTTAAATCTCAGTGTATACTTACTTAAAATTTGTTTGGTTGTTAAGAAAATTGTAGTTTTGTTTTTTGCTTTAACATATGTCTGACTTAGCACCTTTTTTGTTTACTTACAAAAAGTATGGGTGTGGTAATCTTTATTATGAACACTTTTATAACATGTTTGTAATGCAGAACATTAAACATTAGGGATAATATAATTCTAACCATAAACTGATTGTTTATTTTAACATTAGATGTAATGTTTTTAAACATTACACTTAATTGTCAGTTAATTTAATTAACTCCAAAACACACGTACATACACATATGTGTGTGTGTGTGTGTAGTTGATATTTTATATTCTTTTTTGAACTTGCCAGTTTTTGAAAGTGTGAAATACAAAGGCTGAATAAAACAAACCACTGTTTACCTCCAGTTAAGTGCTGATTTTTTAAAGTGTGAAAGCTAAGCATGGTTTTTTGAACTTCATTAACCAGCTCTAAAATCTCTGAGTCTACATGATCCCCATCAGTTTATTTTAGATAAGACTTAGATTGTGGCACGTGGAACATGGCTACTAATCTTTAAATGAAGAATCTACTTTGCTTGTACTAATTGTTAATGTTTAGATATTTGTGTCACAGTTGTTATGTTTAAATGAAAGATACATTTCATTTGTGCTAATGAATCTTGATTAGCTGAATATTTACCTAATAAAGTTTGTACATGCATTTTAATTCTTTATATTGATTTGTGCATTTATTGAAAGTTTGTATGCATTGGACTGGGTTTCTAAGTGAAATTCCTCTATAATTAATTTTTTTAATAAATTATTTCTTAGCAGTATTGTTTGGGTTTTGATAGCAAGGCCCTTGTAGTGTATATAAAGATAATAATTAATTTTAAAATATTACTCCAGTTTAAAGATACTTTTAGTGTGAATGTACTTTGTAGAAAAACATATATACTCAACACAGTGACTACAAAGCACATTCACACCAACTATATTTTTGATACTTTTCACTATGATATAGGTCCAGCTTCTCTCTTTGGTTATCTTATGTTCAGAGTTACTGATAAGGAGTGGAATTCTCCAAAACTAGTATAACCTAATAACTCACGTTGATCAAAGTGTAGATAGAACTGGACTTCCCTTGAATTTAGACTTCAAGATTTAACAATGTTCAGAATACCAAGTTTATTATTACTCCAGTTCCATAGACAATGATTGTTCTTATACTTTTATCCTAAAACGGCAAATATTTACTTTTAAAGGACTTTGTATAACCAAAAATAATTGATGTTGTGTTTTTAACTAGGTATTATCTCTGTTGGACGTCAATAGCTCTTGTGATCCTGAACCTGAAGATGAACGACCAGAAATGTCATTTTAAAACATATTGATGGAGTAGGTTTTTGTTATTTTCAGAGATTTGGTGTGATGTTTCACTTTCAGGTACTTTCTTTCCAGAAAGCAATGCTAGAACAGATTGATCACCGCATTTCAATTTTCCAGTCTTAATCCTATTGGCTGAAATGTACAAAACTTGTAAAGTAATATGGTGCAGTTTTTAAACACGTATAAGCTGTGTAAATAAATCTACATAGTCATAATATAACTTTTCAAAAAAAAGAAAATTTGATGCGCCAATTGCTTTTTCACCCATAGAAGTTTGTAGAATTTTTTGGTCCAGTCCATTTATGAAAATGTGTGCAATTTTTGTCTCAGTACCATTATTTAAGGAAATTTAAACCTTTTGATGTGTAAGGCATCATAGTGTCTATTAGTTTCTATGTGCTACAAGTGTGAATAATATTGGCTGAAAAAACTTCATTTATATTTTTTTGTGTGATATTGTACTGTGAATATGTATTTATTTTAGGAAAATTATTTTATACATGCTCTGATTTGCATGAAAGTCACTAGCTATCTGTAGCCTAAACATTTGATAATCCTATACTCTCAGGGTGTGAAAGTAAGTCATTTAAATTAATTTGAAAGAAAGATAGTATTTTTATTTTTTTTTAAATAATAAATGAAATTACTTTTTATTTGAATCACTATATATCAGATGTAATTACTTACGTGTTTCAAATCAGTGTTCCCAAATGTTTTTGTCTGAGGACCACCTGAATTTTTGTTTGTGGTGGGGAGGGCTTGGTAGATCACATAATAAAAGTATAATTTAATGAAGCAATAAGAGTATAGAAATCACTATAATCATAGTATTAACCACTGACTTACCTTTCTACATTTTAATATGATGGGTGCACTTGTTTTTGTGAACAAAATTCTTTAATGTTAGGTGTAATGTTTGTCAGCTTTTGCCTCATGTTAGGTTCAGCATTCATTCTGCTTTTGTATTTAAACTTCAAGGCCATAAGTGGTGAAAATTTCATCTTGCACTGGTATGTAGAAACAAATGGCTTCAGAAAACAAACTTCTTTATCTGCAAGTTCCAGGTATTTTTCAGTTCTCAGAATCCAAAAATAATATTGGATTTCTTTTAATATCTGAACGTAATGTTCCATTGCGAAAAAGCTTCAACAAGCACTTTTCTTCTTTTGGAGAGAAACCAGTTGGCAGGTCATTATTTTACAATGCACAAAATTCTCAAGTAAAGAATACCTTTTGCCATTTGAACTCAAAAGCTATACAGACTTTTTCATGTAATTTATACATATTCCTCTGGCTTATATAGCTGAACTTTCAAGGTCTCAGGTTTGCTCCAGGGTCCAGAGACTTTTCCTTTCCACTGATCACCTGAAGGGGGTTCATGGACCACAGTTTTAGAACCTTTATTTTAGCTGATGTTGATTTGTTGAGATGAGTGATCATAGTTTTACAGTTAGAAGACCCAATACAAATTTTATGCAACTGAACTAAGAAGCACATAGAACATAGCAGGAGACTATGATGTCTTGACTTCTAATAGTGAGAAACTTTTACAGTTAGAAAGCCCACTACAAATTTTATGTAACTCAAACAAAAAACCTATAGAACATAGCTAGAAACTATGATGTCTTGCTTTCTAATAGTGGAAAAGTTGCTACTAATGGAAACTAAGATTCGACTTTCTTATTTTAATATATCTTCAATCCTGAAAGTCCCTTTTTTTCCATACATGTAATGTTATTTCATAGTTAAAAATCCATTGTATCAAAGAATTTTCTTATAAAAAACCTGTGTAAAAAAATAGCAGTTGAAAAAAGCTACGTTTAATAATCAAAAAGTTGAACATTATGATTATTGAATTTCATGCTAATATTTTCTTGTTTGTATTATATTAAGGTACCTGAATTAAACTTTGGAAAAAGCCATGTCATAAAGAACTACATTGAAAGTAATGAAATGTATGTTGTATTTAAAATATGCCTATAGTCTGTTACAAAGATATAATGATGTGGTAACGTTATGATTGTGTGATACTGAGTAATGTTATTTATATGTTAGTGGTAAATAATGGTTATTCTAATGTATTTGATGAAAAATATGGCTACCAAAGGTGTTTAAGTTTTCATTTTTTGTATAGATTAAAATTAGTTCAATTTTATATCAGGTAAATAAGATTTTTTTTTTGCCAAGTCTTTTACTTTCTTAAAAAACAAAGATCTTTTACAGATCATTCTTTTGCAAAAGTTAAAAGCTTTAAAATATTTCTATTTCTGGTGATAAATGAAAAAGCCCTAAAATATGGAGTCTGTTTAAGATTTCTTGAAAATTATATACAAGAGTTTTGAAAGCTTACACTCTTGTTTAATAATATATTTGTATTTTGATAAGTACGTAAAGACTAGGTCCTTATTTTTTTCTGTAGATAATACTGCATTTAACAAGTACTGTGCATTCTGTTTCTGTCAGCAAATAATGTAATATGTTGTATTTAAAACATTTTCAGAACAGCAAGGTGGGAATTCCTAGACAGGTGTAAAATTTAGCTTTAACCTTTACATTAGATACCTTGTTTTTTAAGATTTGATTTTTCATTACCTATAACAAATACATGTATTTTATGTAAGGTACTAATTGCAGAATACAAATAATTATTTTGTATGGTTTCTGTTTGCTTCGTTTTTTTTATTCTGACATATATACAAATCTCATATGACTGCAAAACATTGAATTTGTGTAGCCAGCTATGTAAATGCAAGATATTTATTGAAAATATTTTAAAAGACCCTAAAAAGTTCTCTGTTTGGGATAAAAAGTAACTATAGGAGGTTTTTTTGGTGTGTGTGTGTGTTTCAATAAATTTTAATAGTTTTACATTAATTGTGTGCAGAAATGTATAGATTATTACTTAGCCTGTGTAACTAATACTAAAGTATACAATACGTATAAAATATATATTTGTGTGTAGCAGTTTTTGATGAGAGAACTTTTTTTAAATGTAGCCCACGTGTATATGGGCTGAATAATTTTCAAAGATTAGCTATGAAAAATGGATAGGGTTTGTTTTTTGGGTCAAGAGAATCTTCATTTACACAATTGTTGCTTTATACCTTCCAGCCTTAATTTTATTTTCAAAATCCATATATCAACAAAAAATGTCAAGATTATTTTCTTGTAGATGATTTCCATTATTGTGAGCCAGTTTTTTTTTATTATAACACATTCTTCAAAGCTGTCATATGCTGATATAAATGATTGAATCCTACAGTAATTAGATGAATAGTTGTAGGTAGAGTTTGTTTTAGTGAACTTTTATTCTGTAATTTTTATTTAGGAATTACATTACTGTTTTTTATTCTACATGTAATTACATATATAATTACTTAGTAGAAATTCTGTAAATGTTTTATTAAACATATAAGAAACTAAACAACATTAAATCAGGATTTTATAGTCATAATCATACATGTGTAAACCCAGTGATGTTTAAAGATTCCATTGCACTTCCAGCAGTTACTTACAAAATATCTTGAAAGTAATTATTCTGTGAACCAGTCCAAGATTCATAGCATAGTTTTTTAAGGGTTCTACAGTCCTGTTGCTGTATAAAAACAGAGTAATGTGTAGTTTACACAGAGCTGTACTGTAACTTTTCCATAACTGTTTAAGGTCAAAGCTTCCTAGCAGATTCACTATAGTTATTCAATATGAAACTACTGTTAAGTGAATCAGTAAAAAGTGAAAGACGTAATTATAGTGTGCAAATTCAGTAGGTCTTTAAATAATCTATCTTTACTGTAAGTTTAACAGCAGGGGTTACATTGAAAAATGCTTTCATAGTCAAACTTCCTTAAGTACCTTTTTCTTCTGCAAAATATACAGTTTTGTACATGTGTACTAATGGCATAGAACATCATTAATATACAGATATATGCTTAGATTTTCTACTAAGTTTTATGAAACCCTCCATATGTGTTTTTTTTTTCAAAGTCTTCTTTTTTATTTAATGAAAATATTTATATATACACTGATAATATGTTTTATATCTTAGGCTTAAAAATGTTGGTCATTTCTGTGTCTTATCAACGAAGCTTAATCGTGATGATGTATACATTTAATTCAGTTTCAGCTTTTCTACAGTAAAGGTCTTTGGTAGTTTAACAAGTCTAAAACTTTTGGTGAGCGTCTGAAAGATACTGTCATCTGGTTTATTTCAAATTGTTTCTTAAGATAAAACATGTATATTCTGAGGTATTAAAAATTTGAAAATGTCTATCCAGACTGATTAAAGATTTTTGAAGATACAAGATAAAACTTATAATACAAAGCTTTAAAATATGTCTATAGTGTGATCTTAATCACCTTATTTTTTTCTGATAACCTTGATATTGCTAAGAAACTTAGTAAAGCTGGAGGCTTGGTGCTTCTGTACATATAATTCCAGTTCCTACTCAAGACATAGTATGTGAAAGTTAACTTGTTACTAACTCTACATTCCAAAATGCTTTTCACTCACAAAAACATCTAAAGTTATTGTAGCCTTTTATTAAGTTGTTTTTCAACAGGACCAAATAATGTTACTTCACAAATATTTCAAATATAAATTTCTTGTTTATGATAAGAAAAATGTAGTCTCCATAGTATTTTGTAACAGAAATATAGTTGTATTATATATACTGTTAGGTGGTACATTTTTGTTCAAGTATCTTTTATTATGTATGTTTGTAGCTGACAAAAAATGTGTTAGTTTTAAAAATATTTCCTTAAAAAAATATGGGTTTTAGATAAACTTGTCAAATTTGTATCAAATTACAGGTAACCTAATTTGATTGAGAGTTGTATATCTGTTTTGTTATATTAATAAATTAACTGCTTTATTGTGTATTTTGCTTTATTTTACACATAAAAAAAATTGTGTGTTTCTTGTTTCCTGCCCACAGGAAAGGTCCTTTCAGCTCTTTCTGTATGGGGTGGTACTAAAATTGTGAAAGGCTATAATTAATTGTAATATAAATAACTGTCAATAAATGGTACTGTGACAAGTGTTGGGTATTTCAGAGTAGGGATTTAACTGAATTGTCCAAATGAATACTGGCCTACGTACTCAAATTAATAATTTCCATATGCTGTTATGGAGATTATGTTTTACTGAAGAGAGTTACATACATGTTTTAATGAAGGAAACTAGCATATACACCCTGTCCAGTAACTCAGACAAACTGTCTACCATATGTTTTTTCAGACTAATTTTTATGCAGGAAGATTGAACATAATATCTAGCAGCTCAGATCACTAATTACTATAAATAATTACTATCATAATAAATCTAATACTCATCTTCTCAGTAAAAACCTATAGAAAGTGATGATTTGAGCTGGTAGATAGTGCTTATGTACCACCTTCCCTCAACAAATAACACACATTTTCCAAGTAATAACTAATAGAAGATGGTGATCTGAGCTTCTATATATATATATATATTGTTCATGTACCATTTCCCACTCAGACTCTGTAGGGGGAGATCATTGTGCTTTCTTCAATAATAAAAACTTAACATCCCTCTTTCCCAGTAAAAGCCTCTAGGAAACAGTAACATTAGCCGCTAGATGATGTATGTACAATCTTCTTACATAAAAAATGTATCTAATCTTCACGAATAAAAACATTAAGAAATGTAATCTGAATGGCAAAAAAAGTTTTGGTCTTACTATAGGTAACTTCCTCATAACAGCATGTAGAAAATATTGAATTCCAAACCAATGTTTCTATTGTTTACAAATATACTTTGCAAAGCTCCTTCAAAGTACAATGTCCTTTTTTTTTTACTTTCATCTTGTGAAAGTTATTTGTATTGTATCCAACCATCCTTTTAGTATGAGATTATCTGGCATTAGTATACACTTCATTGAAGAAGTAGCTTAACTGTGTTATATTTAACTATTATTTTCCATACTTTTTCGTAGGCAGAGTCAAACAGTTTGGAAATCTACTTCTAAACATCTGAAATCCTAAACATGTGTACTAAAGAAGTTAACATAATATTCATTCAAAGATTTTTTAACACCTAATATAAGAAAAACTGCATCAATGTTAAATATTTCTGTACTGTTTGTACATGTTTCAACCTTAATATAACTGTTGATTTTCGTAAATAATTATTTCAAATTAATATTAGAAAGTGTTCTGTTAGTATTTATTTTGTATTTTTCACGAACCCACCGATACTGTTTTTTTTTCAAGTACCCAACGTAACTTGTTGAAACCCTTGCCATCTGAAGGCAGTTAAGGTTCCTTTCTTTCCCTGGTTTTAAACGATATCCCAGTACTTTGTCGGATCCGTGTTTTAACGGTCTAGGTAACGTTGAACTCGCTTCCATGTTCGACACGCATTCTAGAAATATCTGATTGTTGATTTGTCGAAGTTGTTTTATTTCGCGTTGCATGTTGTCCAACCCAAATTCAGACAATTTCTTTTCAAATTTATTGCGAAAGTACTTATATAACAAATCATCGCCGAAATTCCAAGTTTTAATTCCAACTCTCTCCTTCCACGAGAGGTCATTTTCTCTCCACGTATCACTTCGGACATTTTTCCTGAAAGTGGCGACATCTTTTAGTTCCCAGCACATAAGATTTTTCAGTAGTACTAAAGACTCTTCCATTAGTTCTGTGATCATTACGAAATCAAAAATTTTATCAAGCTTCTTTATTTCCCTCTGAAAGAAACCAGTGTCTTGAATGTAGGTTCCATTAATTCCAAAATCATAAAGCTGAGGGTTCCGCTCACGAAAACCAATTTTTTTGCGAAGCAGTTGAGTTTTGTTCATAAGGCTGAAATCACGTAAGGTCACATGGTACTTTTTGTATAAACTAAAGTAATTGTACGTGGACTCAAAATGACTAATAGGTTCACGAACAATTGCAATGTAGACACTGTCAGGAGGCATGACTGCATGCAGTTCATGGGCATCAAATCGAACGTGAACACAGAAGATATTAAAATCGCCAAGAATGGTCCACGGGAGCTTTTTGACGCGTTCTCTGGAAAAAGGTTTGTTAACTGGATTCCAAAAGCTAGTGCCATGCTTTGGTATTAAAAATGTTAAGTTATTATTATCTCCGTAACGTAACAAAATGTTCTGAACCGTGTCAGATCCACATTTATGGTTTTTTAGAAAAAAAACATTTTTCTTTGGGACACATTTCTTAGGAATTTCCAATCGCTCGTGAGAAACGCTCCAGCGATTGCCAATAAACATGTTCAAGGGATGCAATTCTTTCCACGCAATCCTAGAAATTTAAGAAAATATGATAAATAACTTCGGCATTTTGCCATAACAACAATTTCTTTAAAATAGCTGTCATATTTTACACAACTTTTACTGCACTATTTTGTTTAGAAATTATGCGGATGAAATAAATTCGTGTAGATTACGCATTTAAAACTACATATAGCATTCCTCTCCGACGTTTAATCTACTGCAGGCACTACATTACCCCCACAACAAAACCGTTACGATCTATTATGACTATCTTAAGTTCTAAAAATGTTAGAAAATTGATATTATTGAATAGCAACACACACTAGCTTTTTAATGGGAGATGAAATACGACGATCAATACTAATCTAAGCAGCATTTTCTATCAAACATAACACCATTTCTAAAGTCTCGCACACTAATCCTTTTTAAAAGCAAAGATTCTACAATCATAAATTCGATGTAATTATCATTACTAATCGCCATGAAGTTCAAGATAAAACAAGTGATGAACTTGTACATACTTACAAGCTTATATTCCAAAAGAGTAGGGTTGAGGACAAGATGACTATTATAATATATTGCGGTCGAAAAGATACCATTTTGTGAATCTTCGAACTTGTAAACAACTTTCCTCTCAGGCTAATTATGACGTGTATAAGATGAAGGCTAAATTTAAGTATGAGCAGTTTTATATAAACACGTAACAACATGTGTGAAATAGTTAGACTTTTGGTGAACGAACTCTGAATACTCCAGTTGCTATATTCCGTTTTGTAATAACACCTGCTTAACGCTATTTATATCGGGCTGTACATGCAACACAAATTAATATGTATTACTCTTCCTATATGCACGTTATCGTAGTGATACATTGCATCACAGGCATTTTATACATTCGAAGGTTTGATTATTTTATCTGCATTTTACAACGTTTGTTATTGTTTTGAAACTATTTTTAATTGTACGACGTCATACTAAAAGGTCGGTTACATTCGTGTGAAGCAGGAGGTTTATTGCAAATTAAGATGAAGTATCCAATCTAAATAAGTTTCACTGTGGCGATACCAGGGTTCTCAGACTACGATCCTGAATATACTCAAATAAAAAATTCCATTCAGTATAATTAAAATATAAAAAAAAATTCCTGCTGAATAACTAGTAACAAAAGTTTGGAAAACTCGTTTCAAATCAAGGAGAAAATTTTTTACATAATAAAAAATAAGGAAAACAAGTGATGGTAGATTTTTGATTAGGTTCGGTTTTATCAAGCAATTTGGAAAATAAAACATTTGAAACAACGCCTTTTTTATCCGATAAATAATTTGAATAACTGCTGATATTAAATACATTAGTGTTGTCTTGTAATAAACTCAGAACTTTACTAATTATTGTTAATGACACACAAAACTATTTATGAACTCACTAACGGGTTTTTTTTTCAACAAGTCATCATTTAATTCATAGTGTGATTCCTAAAAGATATAGATATCTTCCTCAAATTGTCTACATATTTTACTTAAAAAAGAAGAGAACTGTAAATTATAAGATATAAAATACTTTATTATGTTCAAACATCTATGCATGAACATTTGTAATGGCATGCTATATCCTAAATCAACATCAATAGGTTTTCTTTTGACAAATATCGACATATAAATGTTAATTACTATCAATCTGTGTTGTGTACAAATATATAGTATAATAAAAACTTTCAATTTCCTGTATATTTAAATCTGTCTAAAATTGAGGGAGCCTTTTAAAGGCTTCATGAAATATATAAACTGATAAGATGATAAACTATCTGTGATGTTTATAATGTACAGTTGAGTTCTTTAATAATCACTAGAATACAAGTGCGGTGAAACAATACAATGACACACATGCAACTTTTAAGACTTAATTAATTGAATATGGGATTTTTCTATGAAGAAAAGAAGAGTGCATCAACAACATATTACACTTCTGTCTGTTGTAGGCCACTGACGGCAAAAGGTTTAGTTTAATATCAAGCATATTACATAGATTAACAATAGACTACATCTAGTTACAGCATTTTTTTTTACAAAAACAGTGCTTGAAAACTATACAGATTACTAAATAACAAGTTGCTTCTTCTACAGAGTTAATTTTCGTTTCCAACATTTTGATTAATTTCAAAACAAATGAAGTATGTTTTCATTTTTGTACACTAAAACATGTTATTTCCTGAGATGACTTATACGGGAATTTAAAAAAAAATTTGTCTGGTGCTTATTCTACTCTGAAAAGTACTAATTCAATTTATATGCCTTTCAACACAAGAGCAAATTATAATCATCTTCAATGACTTTTTGTTCTATCACACAGAATTCAAAAAGAAGGAAAGAATTAGAAGAAATTATCTTGTATTACACTGTCACAGTTCAAGCTTTCTAGGAACTTACAGTATAATATCTTACCTGTTACATGCATTACTGTCAAAATGCTACTTGTTTATGACATTTTTTATTTTTATGTTAAGACCATCCAAAAATGGTTCAGAAATTCATAATCCAAACCAGTTTGGTACATCTTGGCGATCCCATTGTTTTTCTTGTTGCTCTTTAAAATCTTTCTTTCTCCTTTCAAACTCTTCAAGATCTTTATCTTGTTCTTTCTTTTTTTCTTCTGGGAAGAGATTTGGAAATTCAAACTTGTAGTCCTTAGGCTGGAATAAAATGTTAAAACATTAGCACAAAGAAATTCCTAATGCATTTTTTCTGCTTTAAATACTATCAATTTATTGTTGACTGTTATAAAAGCAACTGATTATGCTTACAGAAGCGTAGAATTATAGCTTGGATGAATCTTGATGTAATTCTATAACAGATAACATTTCTACATTTAATTATCACATTACAAAGCATGTCAAAGAAGTAAATAGTAAAAATTTCTGAATAAATAAGCAAGAAACACATTCAAGAAACCATAACTTTTTATTATTCAATATATTATTATATTCCTGTGGCTTATCTACTGAGAAACGTTTTGGTGGATTTTTTTTTCATACATATCAGCTTTCATTCATGATAACAATGGCACAGTCTCAGTATTACAATAACATGATAAATAGCACCAGATGAAGTTCAATAATTACTATTGGCTATTTTTGGGTACTACTTTGTGTAAAAATATTATTTTGAAAAGTTAAGTTTTAGAGCTCATTTACTAATACTGGTTGAAAACAAATTTAAAAAGATAAACTACTTAAAAACATTATCAATAACTATCATGTAGAAGCAATGATTTTGTATATTTATTCTAGAACAAATAGTTGAAGGTGTAAAGTGACTGATCTTACATACAATTATTTCTATCTGTAACTTCTGCATGCTTAATTCATGCAATTTTCAGAGATGAACTAAAAGGAGAAAATATTTTTTGTAGAATTCTTTACATACTTAAACTTTCATCTGATTGCTACTAAGAATAATGTCCTCCCCAACTTCTGCTTGAGATTATTGATCTCTCTTATACTGATATGCATTACAGAATATTAAATATTAAGAAATACCCTTAATTAATAGTCTATATCATAAGAATTATTCTATGAAAAACACTTTTTTAGCATGAGTCTTAAACTCAGTTCTGCATATTTAAGAAATAAATAAAATTAAATTCGAGAAATAACCAAGAATTGGATAACTTTTTTCTATAACTACAAGAAGCAGCAAATAAAATATTAAATGGTTGACAGACCATGGAATTTCTTTTTTACCTGGTTTACAACAGACTATCAATTGAGAGCTAAGTACTTTTGTTAGTTTGTTGTCATGCACAAAGCAAAAGTAGTGGGCTATCTGTGCTATGCCCACCTCGGATATGAAAAACCTAATTTTTAGTATTACAAGCTTCAGAATTACTGCTGAGCCTTTGAGGGACCTTTCAAATATAACTTATTGTTGCGTATCTACTTGTTTGGTAATTTCCCGTAGAAATTCTTTCCGAGAAACTTCCGCGATACAAGTCCTTTCTTAAACAAAACTAGTTTATTCTTTCTCAATACAACTTTGCAATACACAGAATTTCCACAGTCACTTTAACTTAAACACATGCTATAATTCACAATGATTCACGAACTTTACTTATGATCACTACCGCACACTTGACTCAATTATCTGTCTATCTGCAATTATATCTCCACTTTATTTGCCGGGCTTATATACTAAAATAGAGGGCGCCTAGAAAAGACTAGAGTTGCCAGGAAAAGTCAAGATCCTTTAAGAATCTCATGACGTGTTACCAGCGCCACGTGACTTCTGCTCTCGTAACACTGCTCCTTCCTTAGTATTGTTCATTCTGAACAATAGCCACTTACATTAAACCAATAGATAATTAACGATAACTTAATTAAATGTACAGAATTTAAAAATACAAAATTAAAATTCAACAAAGACTTTTAATTTTGCAGGACGTATCTTCTTCCGTACTGGTCTCTGTCTCGTTGGCTTCTGCTTCACGTGGGGTTCATCTGCTCCCTCAGGAAATGTCCTATTATCAGTAACAGTCACATCAGTGGTAGTAACTTCATCAAGGGCTTCACTATTTCCCTTCTCAAAACTGGGTAGAGTTTCTTCTTCGACAGTGGTTTTTTCAGTTGACACGTCTTCAGCAGCGTCATTTGTTCTGTTGTTCGCTTCATTCCAACTGAAATGTCCTGGACCATTATAATGCCAAAGCCTGTTGGCATGCATCACCTTTGGCTTACCTCGCCGACCACATTTTATTTGGAAAGTCACATCTGAGAGACGATCCACAATGTCATATGGGCCTTCCCATGGAGAAGACAACTTAGGAGACTTCCCTTTGGTCTTCCTGGGATTATACAACCACACCTTGTCTCCTGGTACAAAGCTGACTTCAGTAGATTTCTTATCATAACACAGCTTCATGGAATCAGCAGACGTTTTCAAGTTTGAACACACTTGATGATGAATATCATCCATCCTTTCAGATAACACTTTCACGAACACTGACACATTCTCAGGCAACTCTTCATTAGGATGGACGTCTTGTTATCAGGTCCACTGGCAACTGAAGTTCTTGACCAAACATCAGCTTTGCTGGAGTGTATCCAGTGGCTTCATGCTCTGCTGTTCTATAGGCCATCAACAGTGGAGGGAGTAAGACATCCCAGTCATCTTGTTGGCTATTACAAAACTTTGCCAATTCCTGTCCCAGTGTCTAATTGTACTTTTCTACCATCCCATCAGACTGTGGGTGAACTGGCGTTGTTCTGGTCTTCCGTATGCCAAACAACTTGCAGCATTCTTGGAACACAGCTGATTCGAAGTTACGGCCTTGATCTGAATGCAGTTCATATAGCATACCAAATCTGAGGAAGAAATCACTAATAGCCAAA
This sequence comes from Limulus polyphemus, assembly GCF_000517525.1. Taxonomy (NCBI): domain Eukaryota; kingdom Metazoa; phylum Arthropoda; class Merostomata; order Xiphosura; family Limulidae; genus Limulus; species Limulus polyphemus. The sequence continues at coordinate 61 of NW_013666734.1, read as the reverse complement.
GCTACAGTTGCAGAGGACCAGCAATGTCAACGGCTACTCTTTCCATTGGTGCGCCAACTTG
>NW_013666733.1:338279-343786 GCF_000517525.1 Limulus polyphemus | reverse complement strand
CTGTCTGTGTATCTAGTTGTCTGTCCAACCTAGCCCTGTCAATCTAGCTGTCTGTGTATCTAGTTGTCTGTCTACCCAGTCCTCTGTCAATCTAGCTATCTGTGTATCTAGTTGTCTGTCTTCCCAGACCTCTGTCAATCTAGCTGTCTGTGTATCTAGTTGTCTGTCTACCCAGCCCTCTGTCCAGAGGCTGGGTAGACAGACAACTAGATACACAGATAGCTAGATTGACAGAGGACTGGGTAGACAGACAACTAGATACACAGACAGCTAGATTGACAGAGGACTGGGTAGACAGACAATTTATCTCCTACGTGACAACACAGTGTTAATATCTTGTAACGCCTGGAGGAAACTGTAGTAACAAAAAAGCAGCAGTAAATAAAGCTGATTTCTTGCACGTTTATGCTATCTATTTTGTGATCACTCTGGCTCTAGCTGTCTTCACTCTCTGTGTTTAGATGTTTAGGATTTAATAGGTGTATCTTTTTATTTCTTTTCTTTTCGTTTGCATATAAGAACTATATATACTGTAACTTTCTGGTATTGGTTGAAAACACATTTAACGTCATCACTAAACGCTAACTTAGAGGAGGTCAAGGTCACAGTACTAGTCATCACAATACACAGTGATCGCTAAGGCCAAAGTTCAAGATGAACCTGTAATACTTAGTGCATTATGTGTCCAAACATTATCTTAAGAGGTGAAGGAGACAGTTAACGATTATTGAAGATTAAGTTAGAGGTCAAAGCCACAGCAACAAGCTAATGTAATATGAAATGCCTTTTAAAGACTAAGTGAAAAAATAAAATCACAATAATCATTTGCTTACTACTGTTTGTAAAAGTCAACGAAGTTTAAAGTCAGAGACAAGGTGACAATAACCGCGTGCGAACAGCAGTATTCATCCATTACTAAAGACCAAATTAGAGGCCAAGGTCACAGTAACCGTATTGACATCGCAGTATATATATATTGTTTCTATACATTTCACAGTATAACGTGATCTTTAAAGCTTGGGTTAAAGATGGCTAACTTTCCCAGTGTGAAATAATCTTTCTGGGTTAAAGATGGCTAACTTTCCCAGTGTATAATAATATTTTTGGGTTAAAGATGGCTAACTTTCTCAGTGTAAAATAATCTTTAAACGTTAAGTTCAAGATCAAGTTAAAGGCAGTTAGGTACTAATCACAAACATCAGTTTCAAGCGCGTCATTTTTGAGGGGGGGGAGGTGATAAGAGCAGCCCCAGGCTCGAGGGGGGAGCAAATGGCAGTTTCTGTGAGTCATTTCTAGCCAGGTCGGTTAAAACATATACGAAAATTATGCCATAACGTGGGGTCCCCCCCAGCTGAATTGAAGAGCCCAGGCGAGGTCAGCCTTCTTTGCCACCATCTTCCCCCTCTTTAAGCCTTTTGTAAAATGATTCTACTGATCATTAATCATGTGCGTCCGCAGAAATTTTTCCAGGAAATTTTTTTATAAAATTCATATACATATGCTGAATGAATAATAATAAAAAAAATGTTTCTCGTTTTACAGGCCGATAGAGGGAGTCCCGGCGTCCCTCCCGTTTTTTCAATGCAAAAAAAAAAGTTTAGTCACTTCATAAGGCGGATAGAGAGAGTCACGGTATGCCCTCATTTTTTTTTTTCAATAGCAAAAAAAAAAGGTTTAGTGGCTTCGTAAAACCGATACAGGGAGTTACGGCCTCCATCCTTTTTTAATGTAAAAAAACAACAACAACAAGGTTTAGTGACTTTGTAAAGCCGATAGAAGGAGTCACGGAATCTCCCCCTTTTTTTCAATGTAGAAGAAAAAAAAGTTTAGTACTTCGTTACTCAGTAGTTTGTGAATCTCTAAAATAAGCAATAATTATTCCATGCCATAAATGATTATTGGAATATTATATTCCTTAATATAATTACTATTATTTTTAAAACAATTGATATATACATACATTACCAATTAACATTTCATTCGGGAATCACACGTATCATTACAAATAGGCGTATATGTCATTAAGATTATATTGAGGTTGAAAAGTTGGAGCCCTTCCTATCCAAATACGTCAGTATTGTTAACATAATTTCCGAACACCTTGTTTATGAGGTTATGAAACAAATCTGTGCACTACCTCATACACAACCTTTGACATCGGGTAAGCACAAATTATCCAGAAACAGCCAGCTCTCGTATTTCAAACAAACAACACGAAGTACGGGTGTTAACATTTGTCCTCGTTATGTTGTCAAAAAGACTTAAAAGTCGCGATTACAATCAGTTCTCTCGTAGATTTTATACCCAACTCAAAGAGGTAATTCGGATTTATTGTTCTTTTTTGTTGTTGTTATTTGGAGCATGACCACGTGTTAGCTTAGTGAGGCTGTGCAGTCATAACCCAGTATAATCACTTACCACTTAATCGTGAATGTGACCACAATACAGAATTTTACTTTGTCATTTAATACGGTTGGTTGATTGTTTTGAGATATGCAAGCGAAGCTAAACAAGGGCTAATTGCGCTAACAGTGTCTAATATTTAAACTGATATAGTAAGTCAACAGCACCCACAGCCCAACCCTTAAACAACTCTAATCGAACAGTGGAATTTTACTATCACTCTTATAATGCACATTGGGACCTCGAAATACAGAGCGTGTCACGAGCACTCGGTTTCACAGTCCAGCACGCTAACTCTCAGGCCACGCCCGGACGCCCAGCACGTTTTAGACTGAAGCGATGAGCTAATTAAGCCTGTTCCACTATTTCGAGGCTCGGCATGGCCTGGTGGTAAGGGCGCTCGACTCGCAATCTGCGGGTAGCATATTCGAAACCCGTCACCGAAAATACTCGCCCTTTCAGCCACGTGGGCGTTATAATGTGACAGTCAACCCCACCTTTCGTTGGTAAAAGTGTAGTCCAGAAGTTGGCGGTGGATGGTGTTGAATAGCTGTCTTCCCTATAGTCTATCACTTTAAAATTAGCTACGGATAGCGCAGATAGTTCTCGAGTAGATATGCGCGAGATCGAACAGAAAAAAAAAAAACAACTAGCAAGAACACAACAACAACAAAATAACTGCTATTTCGAGTATCTAGCTTTATAACACAGATAGGTGTGGACAGGTTTTATATTCATACTGTGCATGTATTTAAAAACAACTGATTAAACCCCAGTGATATTAAAGTCACGTTCATCAAAGTAATAAAAAGATAATGATTTGTATCGCTCTAAACATTTTAAAAAGTTTGTAATATATATAATCTATATACGTATATTTATTGTAGTTTTATTACTTGTTAATATATTATATCTATATACGTATATTTGTTGTTTTATTACTTGTTAATATATATATATATATACGTATATTTGTGTTTTATTACTTGTTAATATATTTATATCTATATACGTATATTTGTGTGTTTTATTACTTGTTAATATATATATATCTATATACGTATATTTGTGTTTTATTACTTGTTAATATATATATATATATACGTATATTTGTGTTTTATTACTTGTTAATATATATATATACGTATATTTGTGATTTATTACTTGTTAATATTTATATCTATATACGTATATATGTTTTATTACTTATTAATATATATATCTATGTACGTATATTTGTGTGTTTTATTACTTGTTAATATATATATTATATACGTATATTTGTGTGTTTTATTACTTGTTAATATATATATTTATGGGTTTTATTATTATTAGGTGGCTCTACTGGAATTGCAAGGGATTAGGCCGTTACCGAACTAATTACAGTAACCTAAACTTCTTATACTAAAAATAAAAATGAAATGTTGACATTGTATTGAAAGATTCGTTTTAAGTGTTTGAACATTCTGGCTTGTTTGGATTTCGATTTCTTACTTTCATGAATTAATTTTAATTAGAGAAATATAATATATATATATATATATATATATTTGAATGTGTGTGTGGTGACATTTAGATAAATAAATTCGCGAAACTTTAGCTGTATGTATATTTAATTAAATGAAGACAAATAATTACTTTGTTATGATGTCAGGAACTTGTTTGGTTGAAGTTAAGCACAAAGCTTCACAATGGGCTATCTGTGCTTTGCGGCTTCTAGCGTTGTAAGTCCGCAGACATACCGCTATGCCACTGGAGGAGTGCTAGGAACTGATATCACAGAATATAAATGTTAGACGTACCTCAAACTCTACAAAAGTTAAAATTTAAGAACAGTTAAAAGGGATTTGTTTGTTTGTTTGCTTGTTGTACAGCAATGAGCTGCTAGCTGTGTTCTGCCCATATCATAAGCCAATTGACTGATCCACTGATCCACCAAAGGGCGATTTAAGGAGTAATGTTATTTAATTTTTCCCATTTTAAGTTTTTTTAATCACGAATTATTATCTCTGCCTTCCATTCAAATACCCCAGGTTGATGGTCGTTCCCCGTGATTTCAACCTAAAGGTGTCCAGTTCGTTCTCTACTCAGCATGCTGTTTATATGTTATCATATCTGGAATAACTGACGTTGGTGACTGCTTTTATGACATGAACTTCATCTGCTCTGTGTTTTATAAATATCTAAAAACCGGATGTTACATAAGGAGTGATGAATTCAACTGTGGCGGTGTCTTACACTTCACAGCTTCAAGCACAATGTTTAGGTTAAATTGAACTTTGTCTTCCTTTCTTTCTCTTTCTCGTTTTGTTTTTACTGCATACACTACATGTTCAGAGTAATCGTATTCGTTATTATTGCTGTTATGTTATAGCAATTAATACACGATATGAAAACACTTGATATGTAAGAATGTAGAATAGCAAATCAAATGAAAAGGTCTGCTGTGTTGTCTATAACACTTTAAATTATTTACTTCGATAACTGGTTGGAAATATAGATAGTCAGACAGCTAGATTGACAGAGGCTGGGTAGACAGACAACTAGATACACAGATAGCTAGATTGACTAAACTGCTGTATCTACAAAGAGTTAATAAAAATGAGAGTTTGTGTGTGTCCATGGCCTTTTTGTGAAAAACTGGTTCAAACTGCTGTATCTACAAAGAGTTAATAAAAATGAGAGTTTGTGTGTGTCCATGGCCTTTTTGTGAAAAACTGGTTCTAAACTGCTGTATCTACAAAGAGTTAATAAAAATGAGAGTTTGTGTGTGTCCGTGGCCTTTTTGTGAAAAACTGGTTCAAACTGCCGTGATATAGAAGGTCCGAAAGTAATTAAATATTTAAATTGATAAATGTCATTAGAAAAGCAAAAAAAGTATATTTTCAAGGAAACAATATGTTTAATTTTTTTTTTAATATGATTTGCAAAGGACCTGAATAAAGCATTATTTAATGGTCATATTCGTCTTCTGTCCATTTGCTATTTACACTAAACTAAGCAGAACTGTTTTGAATAAATTTGTTTCCTTCAATTATTTCAACAGTTGGTTATCAAATCCCAAATACAGTGTAATCCAAAATTATATTCCCTATTTTGAAATT
>NW_013666733.1:332566-337508 GCF_000517525.1 Limulus polyphemus | reverse complement strand
ACAACTAGATACACAGACGGCTAGATTGACAGAGGTCTGAGAAGACAGACAACTAGATACACAGACAGCTATATAGACAAAGAGCTAACTAGCTAGAAAGACAAGTCAGACAGTTAGATAGACAGAGAGCTAGATAGACAACTAGGTAAACAAACAGCTAAATAGACAGAGGGCTAGGTGGCTAGAAAACAGACTGACAATTATATAAATGAACAGACAGACAACGTAGAAAAAGGTATAGACAAAAGTAGCTGGAAGTCTTAAAGACAACCTCATGGTACAACACACATCAATACACAAATGGAAAAGCATCGAGCTAGAGAAGTAGAGAGAAAGATTGATAGACAGAAGAGCTTTAAGAGAACATTCAATTTAGAAATACAGACCAAGCAGCCACAAACTTACAACTATCTGAATGAAGATCACGAAATATACAGAAAATCTGTAAACGGTACAATGAATATACAGTTATTGTTGTTAGTGTTAGCCTGAATATACAGTTATTGTTGTTAGTGTTAGCCTGAATATACAGTTATTGTTGTTAGTGTTATCCTGAATATACAGTTATTGTTGTTAGTGTTAGCCTCTTTATATACATGCACTTATGTTGGCAAATGCTTGGCACAGATCGTCGCTTAAGTATAACTTTGAACTGATTTGTAATGTTGTACTGTGTCTGAACTTATTTCAACCGTTTAAATCTAGAGACGAACTCCACAATACTGTAATTTTCAATAATGATTAATATTGGAACGTAAAAGTTATTTCCTGAAGTATGAACAATATAAAAAACAAAATAAATATGAGAAAGGAAACCGAGCCTTAGCCCTCCTGTCTTCGCGAGTATATAGTGACATCCATATTATGAAAAAAAGGGAGTGAAGCGAAGCCTACTTTCAACCCCCCAATCTTCACGAGTAGTAACCCCTACATTAGAAAAAATAAACGAAGAAAAAGGCAACCCAGTCTGAACCCTCAAATTTTCAAATAATCAAAACTTCAGTAAGATTAACCACAAACACACACACAAACATATATATACATATAACTGAAAGAAAGGAAATCCCGCGTTAACTTTCCAATCTTCGGTAAGTCTGAAGGCTTTTAACGCTGAAAATCGGGTTTCGATACTCGCATTTTGCAGAGCACAGATAGCCCATTGTGTAGATTCATGCTTAAAAACAGAACAACAACAACAAAAAAAACAGACTACAAGTGATACATGCTTTTAAAGTTTAACCCTTTACCTCAACCTTGACAGATAGCCACGACAATAAAACCACTGTAGCCCCGAAAGTTGGAAATTTTATGTAATGATCTCGATTTTGGTGTTATTCGAACACGGCGTACAAGAACTAGGAAACCCCAAGCGGTAATAGGTGTTTACTTAACTTGTGATAAAGTGGCTTTGTTTTTTAATTATTTTTCTAGTTCACACGAATACTACTTGATATTTGAATCAGAAAAAAACACACAGAGAAGGAGAGAGGAAACTGTGTATAGTTCCTCAAGATCCAGAGGAAAATGGCGTACCGTAAAATATGGCCAGGGAAGCTTGGGGCAACATTAGCTTGAAAGAAAATTTATATATATCATGAAGCGCAATTTTGTTATTGTTGTTAAGCACAAAGCTACACACTACACAAATGGCTATGTGTGCTCTGCCCACCACGGGTATCGAAACCCGGTTTCTAGCGCTGTGAGTCTGCAGACATACCGCTGTGCCACTAGGCGTGGGGTGGGGGCAATTTCAAGAAACAAGCACAACAAGTATGGGTTGCATGAAATATTTATTTTAGCTTCTCAAAGGTGATAAAAGCTCAGCAAGAAATATCTTTCTTTGGTTCTTTTTTTTTTTCGTCATAATAAACTTACAAAACGAGCCAAATAATTACATAAACTACTCTCTATTTTATGGCACGGGTGTAAGTTACGTTTTCTTTGATACTCGTATGTGAGTCGATAAATGGCAAACAAAATAAAGTACACGCGGTCTCTCCACCCTACTACTTGGCTCAGTTATTTATTTATTTATAAACGTAGAGAAACAATTTGGATTTAATGTTTTTAAGTTGACATGTCAGCTCAGAAGGCTTAACAAGCCTAATCAACCAGTTGTTTTAACTCTTATAAACACTCTTGTGAAAATAAACATCATTTGAGTGCATTAGATTAAGTTATTTTAGTCGTTATGTTAGTCCGAAGTACAAGAGCGAAATAGTTATACTACAATATATGTATATATATATATATATATTCATAAAAAGCATAAAATTCACATGTTTTGATAGAAAACATATCAACTATACATTCATATATACATAATTGTCTGACCATGACTCATTTGACCCCTCCCCGTTGCTAAGTGGAATGTCTGAAGGCTTACCACTCTAAAAATCTGGTTTCGATACCCGCGGTGGTCAGAGCACAGATAGCCCATTGTGTAGCTGTGTACTTAACAACAAGAAAAACATACATCATTACTCGTAATATTTCAAAAGACAATCAGGCAAACTTGACTGAACTGTGCAGAGCATAACAGGATATTTAAAAAGATATTCGAGAACCGAGTATTGATAAACTGTACGCACATTTGAAAACAAAGTGTAATGTTTTTTGTTTAATGAAAAGGTCTGACATAGGAAATACTTAATGCATTGTGCAACGTATTTGCTATTTATATTCACTGTTATAAAGTTTTATGCCATTAATATATTTACCTGTTCGCATGATTATATCCATTACTGAGCTACACAATTACAAAGCTACACAATGAGCTATCACAGAGTATTCAAGTCCGAATTTTAGAGTTATAAGCCTTGCTTCTGAGTCACTGGGGGGCAAGAAAAAAGTAATTGGAATATTTTTTTTCTCCTTCGGATTGTTAATAAAGTGCAAAATAAAGCATAACTAAATAGAGAATACCGAAACGTTAAATCTTTTCTTGTTTCATCATCTCTTTTAGCTAGAATTCAGTTCAGTCGTTACCTTCTGCAATACGTCATAATGTCCACTACCCATATTCCAGTTCTCTTTCTTCTTGAAAATAATGATTTTTTTTTGTAAGTTTTAGAACTTATAAAACAAATTTGAACATGTCTTAATTGAAATCAACGAACCAAATGTAGGATTATTCTATTATAACACCACACGGTAACTATCTGAACGAACTGGTGATATTTAAAAACCAATCTGTATCCTTGCTCTAACGGTCACTTGAACTCAGATCGCACAATCGTTTGTTTGTTTCTTTTGAGTTTCGCGAAAAGCTACAAGAGGGCCATCTGCGCTAGCCGTCCCTAATTTAGCAGTGTAAGACTAGAGTGAAGGTACCTAGTCATCACCACCCACCGCCAACTCTTGGGCTACTCTTTTACCAACGAATAGTGGGATTGACCGTCACATTATAACACCCTCACGGCTGAAAGGGCGAGCATGCTTGGTGGGACGGGGATTCGAACCCGCGACCCTTAGGTTGCGAGTCAAGCGCCCTAACCACCTGGCCATGCCAGGCCTGAATAAATGTCAGTTGCCATTGTTGTTCATGCTAATACAGAAATTATATTGATACGTATATTAAACACTGAAGTAATAATAATAATAATACAGAATTTATATTATTACGTATATTAAACACTAGTGTTATTTTTATTCTTCTTACGAATCAGATTATTGTCATTCAATCTTTTCATCCTGTTTCTATAATAATAATAATGTTATATACAACGAGAATTTTGACATAATGTTTCTAAATATTAGAAAGCTTTCTTTGCGGATAACAATAATATAGGTCTTTTCAGATATACCTCAATTCGTCATCGGCTTACGTCTTGTCCATAATATAATATTATACACACACTACTGTTTACGTAATATAACAATATGAACGAACGTTAGGCCTACGTGTGTGTAATTACTTTTACCTTCAATTTTCGAACTGTGACTACATCAGGGCTATCACGTTTTTACAGACACACAGACAAAAGTAATTTGTTATTTCTCTATTTAATTGAAAAATAATATAAGGGGTTATAACAGACATCCTGATATGAATAGCGCGTGTATAATAGTCGGGAAAATCTCACCTGATTAAACCCATTTTTCGTCTGCTTCGTATTATTGTGGTTCTGCTTGAGACAACTAAGCCTAATTATTGAGTTATTCCAGAAGGTAGGAGACAAAATTCGAAATGAACCATCCTAGGACCGTATGCACATAAAAAAATAAGAAAAAGCTCAACAAAAGCAACAACCTTCTCAAAGTAATTTTACAATTAATAATTTAAACACTCAAAACAAAAACAAAATGCTACTAACCACAAACAAACAAACAAAAAAATTCTGATGATTTAATGCCCATCCGAGCATATTCGAGACTTACCTACATTCATCTAATAATAAATATGATCACCGCTTGAGAAAATGTTTAGCTGTGAAAACTTCTAATTAAAATTTGAACTTTGATTTTCGTGAAAGATAACCACATTTAAAGAATAACGATTTTCATTAGCCGTTAGAACCCCCTGAAACTAAATCAAGAAATTATTAGGGGGGGGGGTCAAATATCGGAAAGTGTACGTAATAATTGTTATACGCTAAGCTTCTCTCTCTCTAACTATACGGACTTACAACGTTAGAAACCGCGTTTCGATACCCCTTGTGGACAGAGCACAGATAGCCCATTGTGAAGCTTTGTACTTAACTACAAAAAAAACAAAAAAACTATTTACAACTATATATATATGTGTGTATATATATATTTATTTACATTCACATATCGTTATGGTGACAATGAAACATTTAATATTAAGCTTCACAACGCGGATCAACAAACATTAAAAATACAGAGTGAAAGGGAAACAATATTTCACACCAAAAACTGTACTTTTTCAAATCTAACTTATTGTTTAAAACTCTGCGCAACGGTTTTATGACAATCCAGG
>NW_013666733.1:330144-331764 GCF_000517525.1 Limulus polyphemus | reverse complement strand
ATGAAATGAAGTAAATTCACACATTATTATCTCAGTCTATAGCCTCACTATTTTGGTCAGAAAGGTTCTTGCCAGTTATGTTGCCCAGTCACAATGAAATGAAGTAAATTCACACATTATTATCTCAGTCTATAGCCTCACTATTTTGGTCAGAAAGGTTCTTGCCAGTTATGTTGCCCAGTCACAATGAAATGAAGTAAATTCACACATTATTATCTCAGTCTATAGCCTCACTATTTTGGTCAGAAAAGATTCTTGCCAGTTATGTTGCCCAGCCACACTGAAATGTGGTAAACAAGCAAAGAGCATTCTAAGCTTGTAGATTCTGTAGCGTAGGCTTCACGTTTGTTTCTCATCCTTATTGTTGTAGTGAAGTATTTACAACGTAAAGTTTATGTGTAACATCATATTAAACTAATGTCCCACATTACGGCGTTGAGACAAAAACAACGCTTTATAACATTTCACTCTTTCTATAATTATGTAATAAAATGTGAAAATAGATCAGGCAGTCAGTCACGCATGTCAAAAGAACTGCAACAGACATACACACTACGTACACGCGCACGTTTTTCGTTCCAACTATTTTTTGACGATATTCGCTTTTCACCAACAGTCAGGATAGAGGAAGGAGGGAGAGGATTAAGTTTTTTTTTTACTTTAAGTTTTTGCGAGACTTGGATCGGTCTTTGTGGAGGGTGAAAAATGATTCTAGGTGGAGGGAAAAAAAAAGAACTTTTGCGAACTTTTTAATTTTAAATAACATGACAAATTGAATGCATTATGTATTTCTAAAGACGATGTTTGGGTTGTTGGGTAGTCTAAAGAAATGACGAACTTTCAAAGAGGGTGAATGTGTGTATGTACACATCTGAAAAGTTTACCAAGAAATGAATAATGATGCCATTGTTGATCGGAGGGGAATTTCGATAGCATTTAACGTTCCTCACGCTTCGTTATACATGATAAAACAGGTTTACATAGAGAACAACATTTTACGTCTATTAATCAAGTAAGTCATGATCGCATGTTTGACGCTATATACCACTCCCTGTACCATTCTTCGTTACTCAATACATACAATAACTAAATATATATATATACGATACTTTACATTTCGTTCACTTTTTTAACGCTTTGTGCTTCTGAGACCCAAGATCAGTTGTTACCCTGCGAATCCGGTTGAAATATATATATGATACTTTACATTTCGTTCACTTTTTAACATATATAACTTCGCTTTGTGCTTCTGAGACCCAAGATCAGTTGTTACCCTGCGAATCCGGTTGAAATATATATATGATACTTTACATTTCGTTCACTTTTTAACATATATAACTTCGCTTTGTGCTTCTGAGACCCAAGATCAGCTGTTACCCTGCGAATCCGGTTGAAATATATATATATATGTATATACGAAAAATGTTAAATAGCTTATAAGATTGTTTGTTTTTAATTATGCACAAAGCTGCACAAGGGCTATCTGTGCTTTGCCCACCAAGGGTAGCGAGACCCGGACTGTAGCGTTATAAGTCCGAAGACATGCCGCTGTGCCATTGAGGGGGGAGGGGATTTGTAAAGAGAAACAGGCTAAACGAAAACGAAAAATGTTATGTTAAG
>NW_013666733.1:327693-329372 GCF_000517525.1 Limulus polyphemus | reverse complement strand
ATTATAACGCCCCCACGGCTGAAAGGGCGAGCATGTTTGGTGGGATGCGGATTCGAACACGCGACCCTCAGATTGTGAGTCGAGCGCCTTATCCACCTGGCCATGCCGGGCGCGCTGTTACTTTCAGCCTAATTTCATATTTTAAGATAAGGCGTCCCGCATGTTTCGAAACATGAGAGAGATTACGCTATATCATATTTTACGATCTACTTAAAGATATGTAAAGGGAAACCTAGTAAAAAAGAAGAAGATCACAATTCATCATTCATGATTACATATTTCACGACAATTCGGGACAGATATACCTTGGGGTGAGAGAGGGGGGCTTTCATAACCAGACGGCAGCCCGAGAAAGTCATACCTTTGCTTCTTGAAGAGAACACACCCGTCTCTGGTAGCCCATCTGTTCGGTTGTCGTCTCGATTGTAAAAGTGTTACATCTTTTCTGTTGTTTAGTTACTAATATATTTCAATGACTTCCGTCACCGACGTCTGATTTTGATAAGACATAGTGCTCGATTGTTCATCTTTAAATGCGGAGATTGAACCCCGAATTTTAGAGTTATAAGACCTCAAGCTATCGATTTCGAACGACGACATGACGCTTTGATAAAACTTTGGACACGGTTAGTATCGTTTCTGCTAAGAAGAATGAACGTAAACGTTTCATGTTAATTGATATGATACGGTACGCGTCTTTTACTCCAGTTTTTTTTTTTTCTTAAGACATAAAACTAAGATTACTCTGATTCCATGAGAGTTTCTGGAAGCAACTACTTTTGGTAGTGTAGTTTCAAAACTAAAACCTGAAAATATTCTGCTCAAAAGTCTGAACAAATATACGTAAAAACATAGATGCGTACAGTTGTGAAACAAATTGTAAATAAGACAGCACCAAGGACGACTAACAGGATACTAAATAATTAAAACCAACGTTCCATGTTCACATAATTTTATAAACGTAATTGAACGGCTTCCAGTTTGAAAAATACACTCCATATGTACAGTGTTTCAACATCGTCTGCAAGACATACTAATTTATACGTTTCTTCCTGGAACGTGATATTACATTGTTTTTTTTGTATTTACATAATTTCTCTATGTCTGCAGACTTATATCGCTAGAAACCGGGTTTCGATACCAGTGGTGGGAACAGCACAGATAGCCCTTTGTGTAGCTTTGTGCTTAACAACAACAACATGATTTCTCAGTCAACTTTTATATCACATCCCACCAAATATCAAAGCTTTGACTTCATGGCCCTTCATCTCTGTTTAATAATTTATTTTTATTTCTTTAATTTTATTATTTCTAATGATTCTCCGACATTTAGCCCCCCAGTGGCACAGCGGTATGTCTGCGAACTTCAAACAAACAAACTAAAACTCCGACATTTAAAGCAGTAAAATTACGAGATTGAGCTAAAATTGTAGTTTTTTTTCCCCACAAAAGTCTGTGTTGTGTTGTTTTACATGTTCTGCAATAGTCGAGTTTTCTATTTTATTATTTCTTACGCAGACTTTATGTTCCTGTAATCTGTATTTTAAATTACTTTTAGTTTGACCATTATAAATACTGCCACGTTCACATTCTATGTTGTAAATCCCAGTTTTATCTTCGAATTCTACTTTATCCTCAGTATTCCCCAATATTTGAATTTCGCGCAAAGCTACACGAGG
>NW_013666733.1:322308-326666 GCF_000517525.1 Limulus polyphemus | reverse complement strand
AGATTGCGAATCGAGTGCCCTAACCACCTGGCCATGCCGGGCCTCCCCAACGTTTCTTTAATCGCATTTATAGATTTTAAACACTGGATAAAACTGTTGTTGCTTCTTCAAAGCTTTCAATAATTGACCTGTTAATCCTGGAATATAAGGTAAACTTAAAGTTTCTTTTTCTTTTTTTAGTTTTTTTCATAAACAGATCTGAACGTAGTATTTTTAACTAACATTAAATCTTTGTTAAATTTCATAAATGCTCTATGTACTATATTTGGATCAAATCCCCTTTCAACAGCTACATACTTAATTGATAATAATTCGTTATTTAAATCTTCCTGTCTTTAACATATTTTTAAAGCTCTATAAACATATGTGTAAAATGCAGAGATTTTTTTTGCGTTTTTATATGACATGATTCTCGATGTTTTTAAAATTGTGTAAATATGAAACGTTGGTTTTAATTGTTTATTAAATTTTAGACAATACACAAGAGCCGATCATTAATATTTAATTTGATACCGTGGAATCATGAATTTTATTTTGCGCTAAACAGTCTATGATATAAACATGGGCTCTGATTCCTCGTGAGTTTTACTTCGTAATAAACAGTCTATGGTATAGATATGGGCTCTGATTCCTCGTGAGTTTTATTTCGCGATAAACAGTCTATGGTATACATGGGCTCTGATTACTCATGAGTTTTACTTCGTAATAAACAGTCTATGGTATAGATATGGGCTCTGATTCCTCATGAGTTTTATTTCGTGATAAACAGTCTATGGTATAGATATGGGCTCTGATTCCTCATGAGTTTTATTTCACGATGAACAGTCCATGGTATAGGCATGGGCTCTGATTTCTGTTTATTTGACCCATTACAATGATTATAATGTTCAGGTTTCGGGATGTTTCCATCACGGGTATCGAAACCTAGTGTTTAGAATTAAAGCCTAAAAAGTTACTACTGAGTCACTGGGGGGGGCTACAACAAAGAACGCACAAGTTGAAATGCCAGGCTATTTTCTGATATGTTTGAAGCTACTTTTAGTAACATTTTAAATGTGCCTTAATGTAAACTTTTTGTTTGCTTTTTCTCCTAACCAACATGAAATCCTAAATTGAGCTTGAAGCTACTACTGGTAAGCCGAAAATGATTTGAAACTAAGTGAGGAATGTATTAATGCAGCGCCCTCTTTAATAAATATGGTTTCTCGCGCGCCTTCCTTTTTTTTTTTTAAATAAGTAAAATAGCGAGTTAAGTGACGAGATATAACACACGGATACACATTAAAATGCTATATATGTTGTAGTAATTACTTATTATCAATATTAATACAGTATATACTAAAACGCTTAATTTTGCATTATTACTCTACCGACATATACTTTAACCGCTCGCGACCCACACTTTGGGAAACGCTGGAGATTAAAATTATTACAAATTGATTATCTAACGAAAACATTTGTGGATCTTTAATTTAAAAAAAATTAAATTAATTTTTAAAAGTTGCACAGACACATTACACAGATATATTTCTGCGTATTTATGTAAAATTACACGCGTAAATATATTCTTGTTATTCATGTGCTTTATTCGATTTACGAGGCAGTTTGGGTACGTTTTTAATAATTTTAATTAAATCAAGCTCCTGCACGAGGGCGCCATCTGCTGACAAAACAAAAAGATTGCGGAGTTCACAGTAGTGCTGGCGACCACATGGATGCCGCAGGAAGAGAAAGAAAGTAGTGCCTTGTTGTGAGTTCTGCGCTGCATGAGCGGTGAGTAATATTAGCTGCTGGTTTTAGTAAAGTTAAAAGCTTTTAACTGATTGAACATCTATGTCATGTTATCAAGTTTAGCTAGCACTTAGAAAGAAAGTAAAAAAAAACAACACAACAGCAACATACTGTATTTTATTACCTTTACGGTCTCTAAACTTCAAAGCTATATTCATACTGGAAGTAAATTAGGAGCTACAGAGCCATAAAGGGTTATAGAATTTGTTTAAGATCTCCGCCTTTTTTTTCCTTCTTCTTCTTTTGCTGAACGTGTGTATGAACGAAGAAAGATCCGTATTTAGTTGGGATGTAAGTTTAAAAGAGATACATAGACAACTGTCCACCACACGTCTAATTCGCTACCTCTCCACTAGCTTATCTTCCAGTCTATTCACGGTTTCCGGAAAGGGCTGTAGCTGTAAAATACGAAAGCTTCTTAACAGTTGAACGTTAGATTTACACAAGTGTTGTTTACTATCAAGGTGCCCCCCCCCCCCAGTGGCACGGCGGAATGTCTGCGGACTTACAACGCTAGAAACCGGGTTTCGATATTCGTGGTGGGCAGAGCACAGATAGCCCTTTGTGTAGCTTTGTGCTTAACTACAAACAAACAAACTATAAAGGTATGTCAAGCGTAATCTCATATTTTGATCTGCGTTCCCGAATATACGAATCCGAAGGTTTATGGTTTGCGACTCGTTTTCGAAAAACAAACAAACAAACAAAAATAATAAAAAAAACGCTTCGCACTTCGGGGCTAAAGGTGCGCTACAAGATTGACAATTAAATCCAATTATCGTATCCCAATAGTTGACGTTGGGTGCTGTTAACTAGTTGCCTTTCCTCTTAGTTTATCAGTCCAAAATTAGGGGCAGCTATCCCGAGAGAGCACTTGTGTAGCTTTGCACAAAAAACTTAGAAAAATAACCTCTCTAAAGTGATCTTAATAACACTGTTCAATGAAAATACTGGTACGATTCTATATATATATATATATATATATATATATATATATATACAGAATGATCAAAGTGGTGCGTCTAATTCAATGAAAATACTGGTACGATTCTATATATATAAATACAGAATGATCAAAGTGGTGCGTCTAATTCAATGAAAATACTGGTACGATTCTATATATATAAATACAGAATGATCAAAGTGGTGCGTCTTATTCAATGAAAATACTGGTACGATTCTATATATATAAATACAGAATGATCAAAGTGGTGCGTCTTATTCAATGAAAATACTGGTACGATTCTATATATATAAATACAGAATGATCAAAGTGGTGCGTCTAATTCCGAGATGAACTTATTTTAACTGATTCGTTACTGCGGGAGTCTTCCTGAATTAGGCGACGTGAAAATAAATCCATAAAGAACCTTACCTAATAATTCCCCAAAACCTTAAGTCGTGATTGTTCATCTAAGTATTTTCGTGGTTGTTCATCTAAGTATTTTTGTGATTGTTCATCTAAGTATTTTTGTGATCGTTCATCTATGTATTTTTGTGATTGTTCATCTATGTATTTTCGTGATTGTTCATTTATGTATTTTTGTGATTGTTTATCTAAGTATTTTCGTGGTTGTTCATCTATGTATTTTTGTGATTGTTCATCTAAGTATTTTCGTGATTGTTCATCTAAGTATTTTTGTGATTGTTCATCTAAGTATTTTTGTGATTGTTCATCTAAGTATTTTCGTGGTAGTTCATCTAAGTATTTTTGTGATTGTTCATCTAAGTATTTTTGTAATTGTTCATCTATGTATTTTTGTGATTGTTCATCTAAGTATTTAAAATAATCAATTATATCAAATCTTGTTTTCAAATGTTCGTTGCCTATACAAGAAATAAATTATGTGATTGTATTGTTCGTTCGTAGTTAAGCACAAAGCTGCACAATGGACTATCCGTGCTGTGTCCACCATGGGTATCGAAACCCGGTTTTTAGAGTTATAAGCCTTCAGACTTACCGCTGAGCCACATACTGAGAGAGAGAGAAAAAAAAATGTTCATAATTGATACACATCTCTCTATCACGCCCTTTAGTTTCTGTCTGTCTATCTAAATATTTGTTTTGTGTTGTTGTCAGTATGTAATTACAATCGTTCTCACACACAATATATATATTTTGAGTCAGACATGGGAAGAGAAACCCTCTAATCCGGTTTCATGATATTCTGTTTACAAAGTTAACGACGCTACTATGTACGTCTCAATATGAAGTGCGTGAAACCTACCCGAACGTTCTCACGTGGGAATAACCATTAAACTTGTCAATGTTATTCCTCCGCAATAGACCTCTTCAAGTCTTCTCAAGTGATTCCAGAAGGCCCATTACACTTTGGGTCAGTATTTGTTTTTATTACTTTGGCATATATGCAATTGACCATGAAGCCACAACTGGCTAATATTTCCGTGCTTTTCTGTTGTTACATTAGGGTAAAGACTAATTAATCCAAAGTAACTCGATTTCTTCCCATTCGACATTAATTTATATCCTCATTAAAGGCGCCATGAGGTCTGAAGCGCATTTTAAAGTACACACACACATATATATATATATATAGTAGGTTCAC